>NC_067406.1:36096933-36397831 GCF_009764475.1 Pristis pectinata | reverse complement strand
CCATGTCAAGCTAAGGTGGTATGGAATAGCAAACAGCACTGAGATGAGACTTTCCTTTACTATACGGCAAGAAAAATATATTCTGAATAACCATTTCTAATAAGTATTTTCCAACCTGTGGAAACAATATAGGCCCAAAATTCTGATGGCAGCATAAATCCTGTAGATTTCAGATTCAATTAAAGTACAGAGATGTCACGCTGTATAAATTCAGCTTATAATGCTTCAAAAATATCAACGGGTTGGAAACTGGGCAAGAAGCAGGAGTTAGGCCATAAATTGGCCCTGAAATACCTAGTGAAGTGAGTCAAAAATAACAAGATGTAAGCACTAGTCCAGCAGCAAGGTATAAAACCTGATATTGCTGGAAGTGATAGCGACAGTGCCGAATGAAGCAGTCAACAGGATGATCGTCTAATCAAAGAAATGCTCAACAAAACAGAGAGCTGCACCTGAATATGTTAATTGAGCTACAAAGCAAGTGGATTGAATATTTTGCTCAGGAGGTTTACCAAACAAATAGCATGAATAAGACACCAACTTGAATCCTGGATTATTTTCCAGTGTGGAAAGAAATTTAACAACTCTGTCAAAGTGGAACAGTTTTGCTGGCTGGATGCAAGGTTGGCCTTCTTTCCTTGTACGTTGACTGCAGGAAGGATGAAAGGGACATCTGAAAAGTAGACTCACATCAAAGTAAGCCCTTGGCTTTCTGACCAAAGGCTGACTTCTCTAGTGTCTGCAATAATGATTGATTTTCAAACCCATAAAGAAGCATCAAGGACTGCCACAAAAGGCCAAAAGCAGGGTTAAATTGAGATAATTCCTATAATTTGATTCCATTTCGTATTTTATTTGTAAAGGTCTACACATTGTTAAGATACTTAACAACTGCATAAAGGATCATTTTAACCAACTCAATGATGGGAAAAATATTAATGTTCAACGAGTAGGTCAAAGAAATAATAGTGGAGCTCTCCTGAGGACCAAAGAGATACAGTAAAGTTCCTTCAACAGTTTCAAATAGGATTGATGAGAAGTTCTAGTTGGAAGTTGGAAAAGCAAGTAGGGAGATCAGAAATCACTCAACCTCACTTCTTTCTCTTCAACTTTTCCAGTAGCAGCCACGGCAAATTGTAGACCTGGGAGAGAGATTAAGAAGTAGTTAAAAAGGAATGATTATATCTTTGGTACCAGGCCACGATTGGTTTATTAGGAAAGATGACTGACTTTGTTATAAGTGGGTCTTGAAAAAAAGTCTAAACACCATAAAAGAAATGGGATGACTCAGAGACTTAGGAAGGGATGTTTAAAGAAATAAAATAGATGGTCACTGGTGGCAGATGTTGCAAACTGTACAAAATGCAAGAAGTAGTTATACATGCAGAATGGAGGAAAGTTGGATTTAAAGATGAGGGGGGGGCATCTTAAATTCAAGATCCATAGGTGGGTGATGTAAGGCCAGAAGGTAGCTGATTGCCAATTTCTTAGGGATGGGCAGTACATGCTGAATCTGACCATGAAGACTAAATAAATATAAGAAAATTAACATCAAGAGACTTGAGAATACGGAATGCAAATTGGATATAAGCTGATTTTGGTCCATAACTATGGCTATGCCAGCTGGAAGGTCTTCAGCCAGCCAAAACTGATCCAATCACCCCATTTCATTAATCTGAGTGAATATGCTAACTTCTGAACATTCCTTGCTGGAGGTATTAAGGATTGTTTTAAAATGCCCTCAAAGCTGCCTCCACAGACATGGTTGTACCCATACCACAAGTGCTGATTCAGTGCAGGGGGAGGGGGGATGTTCTTATAATTAGCTATTTTAGCCAATGTTTCCTTTCTGGAGGATTAGCACCATGAACAATAATGTCTATATTTTTTCAGAAGATTCATGAAAAAAGTTAGACCCTCAATGGAGAAAGGAGCAATATTGTCTTCTTCATACCCCTTTGGAACACTGTGGTCCATCCTGATGAACAGTTCCACTTACAATGCTGCTTGGTACCTTTTTCTACTCACACTCTGAGCCAAGCCATGAGCAACAACTTATAATTCGATTGCAGAAGAGAAAATCACAGCCAAGCTTTATTAGTTTCTGTAATTTTTCTGAAAATTCTGAAATGTGCCTACACTGATTATAATTCCTTATAAAACCAACATATCTCAAGTTCCTTCTTACAGCAACTACTTAGTCTATCATTAATCAGCATTGGTTTAGTGAAGAGGGTTGGAGACCAGGAGGACTAATTGCTCCGTTGAATAATAAAATTCATCTAAATAGTTGTCCAGGCAGATAGATCCTCAGACGAACATTTCAAAGGATGACATTACTGGCTGACCTTTGTCTATCAAATAATAACTTCACATCGACAAAAGAATTTTGTACCTGCAACAAACAGACACTGAGGCAGGTCATGGCTGTTTCTCAGCAATCAGTCCTTATATTTTATAAGTGTTTACCAGATCCAGTTGTAGATCTCAAAAAATCCAGAGATGACCATGCTGCAAAATGTGGGAGGACCTGAAAAGGTGACGTTATAGACTGGAAAGACCAGTGTGGAGGTGAGCTGGGTGGAGGCGATTGGCCTGGTAACACTGATTGTATTCAAACACTGACATATCGAAGTAGAGTCTCAAATTTTGAAGAGGGTAGCTGGGATCTTATAGCATGTGGAGGAGGTAACAGCATAGATTTAGACCTTACTTATTCTTGGTCTTCTTGTGTCACTCCCAATCTTGTTTTAGTTACATGCTTGAATCAAACGATGTCTCACCTGGTAAGTTTCATGCACATTTTTCAACAATTTATTGTATATCTGTTAAAAATGCTCGGTAGACATAGAAAATATGTTTTCAAGCTACAATCAGTTGACTGAAAGACAAATTTTGCTAATGGCTGAAGACTTGTTGGTGAATGGAAGAAAAAAAATTGTGAATATGGGAGGATCCTGTGGAAGATTAAAGCTGCCCTGAAAGCAGCAGAAAATGCTGGGATGTTGACCTTGGCAGCACATGAATAAGTGTTTTGACTGTAATGGGAAATTAGCGGGACAGGGTAGATTCTCAAGCCACGGGAAGTTTGTGTTAAGGAAAGGAGATCAGGAAGATTGCAGAGAGGTGTTGCACCAGCTTAGGACAAAGAGGAGTTCCCAGAGTTCATGTCTCAGGTGAATGGAAGTATTAAGAATGTCAAATATTTTTGTGAGATCAAGCAATGGCTGAAAAGATAGCAGTATATGAGAAAATCATAAGGAAAACATCTGAATTTTTCATCTGAAGTTATTAATAGAAGCTATACTAAAATTGGACTGGTTAGGAGCTTTTACTTTGACGTAGCTGTGGAGAGGAGTTTCAAGTGTTTCGGTACATTGACAATTAAAGGGTGTCAAAGGATTTTGGAGGCAATGTGTCAGTCTGGAAATTAATGAATGGATTTGTGAGCTATATGGCCATTGGTGGGAAAATCACAATGGGAAGGGTTACAAGGAAGGAATTCTTGTCATCGAGGATCAGGTTCCTGAGAGCTTGGCAGAGTAGAGAGCAAGGTGAGATACATTCTATGCTGAATGGCTAATCCTGGGATTGGATCATTTTGGGAGGTGAATGATGAAGCCAACATGTATTTACTTTATAAAAGAAAAATTGTTCCTCTTAACATTTTGCACATAGAATCTGGTCATGCTTTTTCTACTAATCTTGAAAACAAATGGGAAAAAAATTAGGTTTTGCTTTCATGATATTCATTCTAGTGTTTCAGAAGATTTTTACATCTATGTTTTAAAACGTTATTGTATTACTTCTCATTGCAAACAAGGGCATACAAAAATATCAGAAAGAGTAAACTAGTTTTCAAAGTTCAACTTTTGTTCCAAAATACATTTTATTTTAATTCAATAATTAAATTCTAATTCTATTTTGTTGATAAAATAAATGCGCTAAATCCATATGGAGTCATATAGAGTTGTACAGCACAGAAACGGGCTCTTTGGCCCTGCAAATCCATGCTGACCTGTTTGCACATCTACACTAATCCCACTTGCCCACATTAGTTCCATTAGTTAAAAGCTATTGTGTCACCTTTAATTAGATTACAATAAAATCTCAGTTTCATGAGTTCAATTCTTAACTAACAAGGATGCAGTGCAGAATAGAAGTGATTCTAATATCTTGCTGTTTTCCACAGACCTTCCTTCCTAGAATCAGCTCAGATCTGTGGCCACAGTTGTACCAGTACCTCCTGCTCCTCCATTCTTTTGGATACCACTGTTACTCAAGTCAGTCACAACTTGAAGTAGAGATGAACGTATGGTGTGGGTTTGATTTGATCTTTTCAGGGAATGCTCTTTGATGTTTTCACTTGAAATCACCCTGTCCATTTAAAAAAGTATATTTCAATACATGAAGCTCAGTCAGCCTTACATGAAGGCATCAAATTCTGACAAAAATCCCAGGAAGTCTTCAATGGAGAACATTTTATTGAAAGAAAGAGTCTTCTGCTTTGACAAAAATAACAGGAATAAAAGATCAAAGCAAACACAGCAAATTATTTGGCTCCAAAGAGAAATGCCTTGTGCTCTGAACCTTCACCATTCACATTGTTTCTTCAACATGCAATGTGGTTTTGTCTGTTTTATTGATCTTTATACTAAGGGGACTCAGAATAAATACATTTGAATAATGTGGTGAGTTATTTTAAGACTTTCACAGCCATTATTGGGGTGGGGTGGGGTGGGGTGGGTGGCAGGAGCAGACGCTTCCCCAGTTCAGTATTGATTTCTTCCTTAAGAGCAATTGTATTCTATTTTCTAAAAAGGATGCTTGCTAATGGCTGGAAACTTGATGGCAAATGGAAGAAAAAATAATTGTGAACATGGGAGGTCACTGCCTCAGGTTGTCATTGCAAAAAATCCTCAGGGCTGAGATCTTGGCTCAACTATCTTTGGCTTCTTCACCAATGAACTTTCTTCTGGCATAATGTCAGAAGTTTGAAAGTTCACTAATGATCAATTCTATTTGCAACTCCTCAGCAAATGAATCAGCCTATGTCTGCATGCAGCAAGACCTAGACAACACTTAGGCATAGATCAATAAGTGGCAAGTAACATTCATACCACAAAAGTGCCAGGCAATGACCATCTTCAACATATGAGAGTCTATCCACCTACCCTTGATATTCAAGGGCATTACCAATACCAAGTTCACCAGAAACCCACATAAATATTATGGTTACAAGAGCAGGTCAGAAGATGGCTATCCTATGACAAGTGATTCATCTCCAGATACCCCCAAGGCCTTTATTTATCATCCACAAGGCACAGGCCAGGAGTGTTTTGGAATGCTCTCCACTTGCAGCACAAACAACTCTCAAGATGCACAATGTCATGCAAGACAAAGCAATACTTTTGACTGGCACCCCATCTGCCTCTGTAAAGGTTCATTCCATATGCCATGAGTGTAAAATAACTGCAGTGTGTTTCATCTATGAATGTATCACAATTATTCATCCAGGCCACTTCAACAACACCAAACCCATAACCTCTACCACCAAGAAGGATAAGGGTAGTAGGTGCTTGGGAACACCTGAAGGTTCCCTGACAATTCATGCACCATCTTGACTGGAAAAAGATTGCCAGTCCTTCATTGTGCTTGGGTCTAAATCCTGGAACTCTCTCCCTGTAGCTCTGACACTTTACTTTGTACTCTGTTATTGTTTTTACCTGTACTACCTCAATGCATTCTGTACTAACTCAATGTATCTGCACTGTGTAATGAATTGATCTGTACGAACGGGATGCAAGACAAGTTTTTCACTGTACCTCGGTACAAGTGACAATAATAAACCAATACCAATAAACCAGTACCAATACCAATACCAACAGCACTGTGGGAGCACCTTCATCAGAAGGACTGCAGCAAGTTAAGTCGGTGGCACAGCACCACCTTCTGAAGTGAAATTGGAGATGGGCAATAAATGCTGGCCTTACCAGCAAGGTGCAGATTCTGAAAATGAATAAAAATAAAAAAAGAAGCATCAAAGAAATAGTGTTGATTAATTCTGTTTATTTGCAGTTCACTGACTCCCCACCCAAGTATGTTACAGTGAGACAGAAATGGTCAGAGTGTAAGAACAGTTTGATCAAAGAAATCCTAAACAAGTACAACAAATACTCTCAGGTAGTTGAGGGAACTGAACATCTACTTTTTCACAGTTTTATTGGAGCAACCAATGAAAATTCACAGCTTTCAACCGTTTGCTCTTTGCATTAGAACACTTTCATGAGACTCATTTCCAACTCGAAAACAATTATGCACAAAATATTTGTTATTCTAACGAGGTGTACTGTTACTTCCTTTAAGCTGAAAGATAACATAAAATTATATTTTATCTGCAGAAATTATTTCTTAACTAAGGTTATCCAAAAATAACTTTTAACATTTTCTCTTCATGATTTTACTAAAATTAGCTGAGTCATGTGACTTGAACACTTCAATCGTGAGTTTGCAGAGCTCTAATGATGAGTGCTGAAACTCGCTGGGATAGTGATACTCATTATACTTGAGCTCTTTCTAACCGTCAACTAATCTAAAATAGCTAAGCCACATCTCATGTTAATAACCTCCCCTCTACTGACTCGTCTTGCCTTCCCACCACCTCAGGAAAGCAGCTAACATAATCTAGGACTCCTCCCACCACATTCTCTCTTCTCCCCTCTCCCGCTGGACAGATGATACAAAAGCTTGAGAGCATAAACCACCATACTCAAGGACTGCCTCTATCCCACTGTCATCAGACTCTTGAACGGATGTCTCATACACAAAAAGATGAATTCTTGAACTCTTGATCTCCCAATCTACCTCATCATTGGCCATGCACTTTATTTGCCTCCCTGCACTGCACTTTCTCTGTAACTGCAACAACATATTCTGCATTCCGTTTTCTTTTTACTACCTCAATGTAATTGTGTGTGACATGATCTGTCTGGATGGCATGCAAAACAAAGCTTTTCACTGTACCCCAGTACATGTGACAATAATGAACTTATACCAATACCATTGATACGTGGGAAATGGCTGAGCTGGGGCCAAAGCAAATGGAAAACCTATTCATACACCCACTTTCCCCAATCTTGATGGCATGAAACCAGAAGGGTTTTACTTCCCTGACTTGATGGCCTGGAGACAAGAGAGAAACAATCCTCAGCACTTAAGTGTCGCAGAGAAATGCTGGGAGACTTTTACAATCATGAAATATGTGTGGAATGGGCAAAAAGAGAAGTGCAAATCATTTAAGGCCGGGGCAAATGTAATCCTTTCCTTCTGGGTCAAGGAGCAGAATAATGCTGCTATCTACATCAGTGGCTGTTGAGGTGAAGCTTTGTGTTGAATAAGGAATAAGGATGGGGCTTATTTTCTTGACAGATCACATCAGCCTATTTGGTGTTGCAGCTGAGCTCAAACAATGAACGAGGAATTGAATGTAACTGTCACTAGTGCTTGCATAGAACTTTTGCTGAAGCTTTTGTTCAGGCTGATGGTGTTAGGAAAAAGTGATCTGTTTTCCATGCCAATGCTGGGTGCTCTCATTGCTATGCCATATCTTTCAGATCTGTCATAAGAAACAGATTGGAAAGTCCAGTGGAGCTTTACAGGAAACATAAACGGGGATGTCATCTCTTTTAAAAAATATCAGCAATTATATATAAAATCTATATATAATTGCTGATATTTTTTAAAAGAGATGGCTGAACCCGCACTCTGCCTAGCTCCCTCACTTTTCCTCAAGTACATCCTACTTCTGCCATTGATCTGTCTGTTCCTTCTAGTCACACTTCTACTGGTCTTATGCTACTCCCTTTGAGGGCAGTGAAGGAAGAACATCCCAAATGCAAGGAATCCCCTTTGCTGGTCCTGGTACCCTCATCTTCCCTTCTCCTATTGCCTTGGCCATGCAGAGGAGATGACAGAAAAGGAAACCACAACTGTGAACTGCCAAAAGAAAGCTGCCCTGGTGTTCATTAGTCACCTTGTTCCATTTGTTATAGCTTGTATGTCAATTTCATCCATTTATATTCTGATATTTATGATGGCTGATGTCTCTTTTGGAACCAATAAACCACGCTACTTTGCAGCCTTATCCAGGTCTTCTGTTTGGAGTGAAAATCTTACAGTGGTGGCAGATTAGGAAGTTGTGGGCATGCTAAGTTGACACCGGAAGCGTGGTGACACTTGCAGGCTGCCCCCAGAACATTCTACGCAAAAGATGCATTTCACTGTCTGTTTCGATGTACATGTGACTAATAAAGATATCTTATCTTATCTTATTGGTATTGATATTGGTATTGATTTATTATTGTCACTTGTACCGAGCTACAGTGAAAAGCTTGTCTTACAAACCGATCGTACAGACCAATTCATTATACAGTGCAGTTACATTGAGTTAGTACAGAGTGCATTAATGTAGTACAGGTAAAAACAATAACAGCACAGAGTAAAGTGTCACAGCTGCAGAGAAAGTGCAGTGCAATAAGCTGCAAGGTCACAACAAGATAGATCGTGAGGTCATAGTCCATCTCATTGTATAAGGGAACCATTCAATAGTCTTATCACAGTGGGGTAGAAGCTGTCCTTACATCTGGTGGTACGTGCCCTCAGGCACCTGTATCTTCTACCCGAAGGAAGAGGAGAGAAGAGAGAATGTCCCGGGTGGGTGGGGTCTTTGACTATGCTGGCTGCTTCACCAAGACAACGAGAGGTAAAGACAGAGTCCAAGGAGGGGAGGCTGGTGTCCGTGATGCACTGGGCTGTGTCCACAACTCTCTGCAGTTTCTTGCGGTCCTGGGCAGAGCAGTTGCTGTACCAAGCCGTGATGCATCCAGATAGGATGCTTTCTATGGTGCATCTGCAAAAGTTGGTGAGAGTCAAAGGGGACAAACCAAATTTCTTTAGCCTCCTGAGGAAGTAGAGGCACTGGTGAGCTTTCTTGGCCTTGACTTCTACGTGATTTGACCAGGACAGGCTGTTGGTGATGTTCATTCCCAGGAACTTGAAGCTCTCAACCCTCTCGACCTCGGCACCATTGATGTAGACAGGTGCATGTACACTGCCCCCTTTCCCGAAGTCAATGACCAGCTCTTTTGTTTTGTTGACATTGAGGGAAAGGTTGTTGTCATGACACCATTCCACTAAGTTCTCTATCTCCTTCCTGTACTGCGACTCATCGCTGTTTGGGATATGGCCTACAACGGTGGTATCATCTGCAAACTTGTAGATGGAGTTAGAGCAGAATCTGGCCACACAGTCATGAGTGTATAGGGAGTAGAGTAGACGGCTAAGGACACAGCCTTGTGGGGCACCAGTGTTGAGAATAATCAGCATTCTGAAGTACAGGCTGTATGTTTTTGTTGGTTCCAAGGAGATGGCAGATATAGTCAATTAATGCACTGGCAAGAGAAAGTGTGTCTTGAAAACAAGTTGCCAGCTTAGTCTTCTAAAACTTTTGGACAGAAAGAGAGAAAGTAAGTGTAAATACTACTATTGTAATCATTATTACAGACCACTTTCTGAAAGAACAGGGATATTTTGTTGAAAAGCTCTTGAGAGAGGAGTTGGTTCTCAAGAAGTGAGTGGGGCTTCCTGAGAAAATGTGGTGCTTCTCAGATGGGAGTGTCCCTCCAGAGATGAGAGGAAAGTTTAGTCTAAAATGTCTCCCGAGAAAAGAGGTGAGTATGAATGTTAAAAGTGAAACCAACAACAATGGATTGCCATTTCACAAGGAGAAGCTGGGAAAAAGCTTGCAAGGAACAAGTCTGAAGTAATAGATGTGCTAGAGCTTGTAGACAGATGTGGTTGGAGTGTTTTGATGCAACCTTAGCACTATTTTGTATCTGTTCGGCCTCACCCACCATGCGTTGCCTAATAGGGTGGTGGAGGCAAATTCATTGGGGGCTTTTAAGAGGGGCTTGGATGGGCACATGAATGAGAGGAAAATGGATATGGCATTCTGTAGGTAGGAGGGATTAGATATGTTGGCCCAACATTGTGGGCTGAAGGGCCTATTCTGTGCTGTACTGTTCTATGTTCTATAGGACACACAATTGTCAGAGGTATGTTTAACACATGGCTTATGTCTATCAAAAATTCACCTCTCTTATGGTGATTTATAATTTCTATTTTAACAGCCAACCGTCAACTCACACTGTTTCTTGGATTAATCTTCTTTTTTTTTACCTTTTGCACAACTACCTCACGGTTTATGCTTGCCAGCCATTGTTGTGATACAAAGAATACACTTACAAACTGTAATTAAAATGCACAATGAACATGAAAGAATACTGAGAGAAAGAACAGATTGGGAGGCAGCATCATCGCAGAGGATGCTAGGGCATATTGTTAAGTCAGTGGACAGTAGAGGGTTGTTGTTAACTTATTAGACAGGCGTGGGAGATTTGACTGACTTGGCAATAATGGTTAGAAATGACGTATAATTTGCAGTGATGTAAGTGCGCAACAACCTACATTAAAAATGTCCTCTAATTGCCGACGATGTAAGTGCAAAATAAAGTGCATCAGAATGCTTAACAATGCTAATTGGTTCTTTGATTGAAGGGAAAAATTGACTGAGAGTTTACAAGTTACAAAGATTGGATACTGCCCTACAGCAGAGACAAATTGGGATCTTAGATGAGCCACAGTTAATTTCATCTTAGTCTGGGGCAGGTGGGACCTGCACAAATCAGAAGGTTTACACCTTGGCAGGAATGGAGGCAATATCCTTGGGTTGGGGTGAGGGGGCTGGAATTTGCAAGTGCTATCTCAACTTGGTGGGTGATGGGAATTCAGAAAGGGAAGAAACAAAGCGAGAGGCGGAGGTTAGAAAAGTAGTAAATGGAATAAAAAGCAGCAGAAACAAAGACTGACAGAAAAAATGGTGAAAGTAAGGAAAAATTTTAATGTGGCAACATTGGCAGTGCAATTTCTATGTCCTCATAGCTTTTGCAACAAGGTAAATTAATTAATGTCACAAAGAGAAGTAAATGTGTCTGACCTAATCACTAATACGAGAACAAGGCTACTAGATGACCAAAGCTGGGAACTGAATATTCAGAAATGCTCAACAAATAGGAAGGACAGCCGAAAAGGAAAAGGTAGAATTAATAATAAGGGATGAGATTGGTGCAATGGTGAGAAATGATCTTGGTTCACACAGCAGCATGTAGAATTAGAATCAGTTTCAGTTGAGCGAAGAAACAACAAAGGGCAAAAAACATTAGTAGGAATTATTTATAAGCTACTGAATAAATGTTGTAATATTGGGTATGGCATAACTCAGGAAATTAGAGTGGTTAACAGGAATAATACAGAATTCATGCACGACTTTAATCTACATGAAGACCTGACAAGTGAAACTGGCTAATAATGTGGAGAATTCATGGGATGTTTACAAGATGGTGTTCTAAATCAATACATTGAAGAACCGATTAGGTTAGATTTCATTTTATGTGCTGAGAAAAGGTTAATTGATAAAGTTGTTATATATGGATCTTCAGTGGAGTGATAAAATATGATGAAAGTTTACAATGAAATTAAAAGTGATGCAGTTGAAGCTGAAACTTGACTCATAAATCTAAGCAAATTAAAATATGGAAATGTGTGGGAAGAGTTGCCACTGATTGGCAAAGTACATTGAAAGGTATGATGGTAGATAGGTAATGGCTAACACAATGCATAATTTACATAAAAGAATATATTCTTTTAAGGCACAAAAACCCCACAGAAATAGTGTTCCATCCACAGCTAGCAGGAGAAATTTCTTGTTTTCAAGGAATTATTTTAGTTTCTTGTGGTCCTGGTCAGAGCAGTTGTCATACCAAGTCGTGATACATCCAGATAGGATGCTTTCTATGGTGCATCGATAAAAGTTGGTGAGAGTCAAAGGGGACAAGCCAAATTTCTTTAGCCTGCTAAGGAAGTAGAGGCGCTTGTTGTTGTCATGACACCATTCCACTAAGCTATCTATCTCCTTCCTGTACTCCGACTCATTGCTGTTTGAGATACGGCCTACAATGGTGGTATCATCTGCAAACTTGTAGATGGAGTCAGAGCAGAATCTAGCCACACAGACATGAGTGTATAGGGAGTAGAGTAGAGGGCTGAGGACGCAGCCTTGTGGGGCACCAGTGTTGAGAATAATCGTACCGGAGGTATTGCTGCCTATCCTCACTGATCGCAATCTGTTGGTTAGAAAGTCAAGGATCCAGTTACAGAGGGTGGTGTTGAGTCCTAGGTCTCAGAGTTTGGTGACAAGCTTGCTTGGGATTATTGAATTGAAGACAGAGCTGTAGTCAATGAACAATAGCCTAACGTAGGTGTCTTTACTGTCCAGGTGCTGCAGAGCTGAATGTAGGGCCAGGGAGATGGTGTCCACTGTAGACCTGTTTCGGTGATGGGCAAATTGCAGTCAGTCAAGGTTGTCTGGGAGGCTGGAGTTGATGCATGCCATGACCAACCTCTCAAAGCACTTCATGATGGTGGATGTCAGAGCCACTGGTCGGTAGTCGTTGAGGCATGTTACATTGCTTTTCTTTGGTACCAGGATGATAGTGGTCTTCTTAAAACAGGTGGGAACCTGAGATTGAAGCAGGGAGAGGTTAAATATGTCCGCAAATACTTCTGCCAGCTGATCAGCACAAGATCTGAGCACATGGCCTGAGACACCATCTAGGCCAGGTGTTTTCCTCGTGTTCACTCTCCGGAAGACTGATCTTATGTCCTCAACTGTGATCACAGGTTCAGTTGCATTGGAGGCTGTCAGGGTGGGTGGTGACAATCCACTTCCCTTCTGTTCAAAAAGTGCATAGGATGCAATAAGTTCATTAGGAAGGGATGCACTGTTGTTAACTATGCAGCCTGTCTTCGCCTTGTAGCCTGTTATGGCATGTAAGCTCTGCCACATAGCATCATATGAGCAGCCTTCACAATAAAAGCATAAATTAAACACAATTTTTACAAGAAAGAACACAATTAGAACAAAAATAACCAAGTCTATTTTGGTGAAAGGTGATCAAAGTGGTCATAGTGTTGCTAAGCTCTAGTTGGTTCAAGAACTGAATGGTTGAAGGTTGAAAGGAAGTAAAGTGAATGAGTTGAGGTAACTAGTAGGTTATGCTTAATCTCACCCCATGAGACTTCTCAGGGCCCAGAGTCCATGATGAGGGTACCAAGGCCTGCATCCTACTGCATCACGTACTCTTGATCCAGTGACAATGGGCATCAAGGTGACTGGAGCTCATGGATGATGGATGTCAGCAAGAATTCCTGAATAACAAGAAGGCAAGAAGGTCATATCCAGAACTACAGTGTGGAATCCATCCTAATTGCTTGCTGTAACAACATATGAGTCTCTTGCGAATCATTCACTTGGACACACAGATCTCTCAACATCTGAGAGATCTGTAAGCACTCACCATTTGGATAATATGCTTCTATTCTGTTTCTGTTTTTCCTTCTAAAGTAGGCAGTTGCATATTTTCCCACATTATGCTCCATTTGTCAAATGTTTGTTTACTCACTTAACCTATCTATATCCCTCTGTAGTATCCCAATGCCTTCCTGTCTTTCTTTCTTCCCATCTTTATGTCATAAGCAAATATAGCCACCTCCATTTAAAGCAGACCTGAGGTGCAAGTCTTTCACACAGAGGGTGGTGGATATATGGAATGAGCTAGAGTGGTAGAGGTGGGTACAATTATAATGTTTAAAGGACATTTAGACAAGTACATGGATAGGAAAGGTTTAGAGCAATATGGGCCAACTGCAGGCAAATATAGCTCAGGTATGCACCTTGGTTGGCATGGATGAGTTGGGCTGAAGAGCTTATTTCTATGTTGTACAACTCAATGACTCTGTGACAGCTACATCAGTAGACAAATGTCAAGAAAAAACTTCCCAGTCAACAGAATAGCTTTTGTCTTTTTATGCAATAACATGTGCTGGTTAGTCAGAAACTAATGTGTTGTGGTCAGGGAACTGTGCAAATTTAATTTTATCTTCAGGTCAAGATTATCATCATTAATTTTTTTAGGTTGCTTTGTGCCTATAAAGAAATATGATTGATGAAGATGATGTTTGGACTGTGCTTGAATGACAACTTTAACGTTTAAAATAGATTGAAAAGATTAATATCATCAACTATATTTTTTTCTCTCTACTTTAATTGTAGAAGGATAAGGAGAATGGGACTGATTTCTTTTTTGTAACTGGCTTCAAATAATGACCAAGGACTGGTGAGTGGAGAAAATTCAAACAGGAGGATTACATAGCTAAAATGGGGCAAACCAAACTAAAAAGTTTTCAGTTTCATGACACCTTAAATGTTATGGTGTAATAGAATTGTGAGGTGAATCGAAAGACACTTTGACATAAGTTGTAGGCCATCTCCTGGATGCTGACTCACACTGCTTCAGCTTGGCTGCAGTACAATTGCGGTAAAAAAGAGTATATTACTTTTGAATAATAAGCTCTTGCTGCCACATGGTGCAGCTTCAAGGTAGATTCAGCATAATAAATCTTTTAAAACACAATTACTTTACCGCACAATCCAGATTGATTACCATCCAGCTGCAAAAAAGAATATTTTACCATATGGTTCATTTTTACATCAGTAATAGAGAACTCCTCAGACCAAAAGACAAAAAAATAGCATGTGTGTTGTGTGTTGTCTTTTTTCTGGTGACAAACGTATAGGAAAATCTTTTTAAGGATGTAATGTGATCAAAACCATCTATTATTCCATGCCCAGCAAGTGTGCCTGGATAAATTAATTACACAATAAATTGAATTGTCACTTTTATGATGCGTCAGTACAATTACATTATGTAATCCTTGGGGCTCTTCTCACCAGAGTATTTTGTACCAGTAGAAACAATGGCTATGCTTGTTAGTGAAATAGTTCTTGGGGGCTGGTAAAGAAATCAGAAAATTAAAAAAAAACTGAAATTACTATTTCCAATCTTGTAATTTTTAATAGAGAAAATTCCCCTTGGAGGTAGAAATTCTAATTGACAAATCTTGCTGAAATTTCGGCTCTTAGATGTAATAGCTATTTGTTGATATCTTTGAAGGTGTTACCTTCTATTTTTCTGGGGATTTTTTTGCCTCCCTTTTGTTTTACACCGTGATCATCGATGGTATTAATTATCACACATCATCCATCTAACATTTCAAACTCCTTACCCTATTTCCCATGGCTTCGTTCGTCTTTATTGGCAGCTCATTTGTAACATCTGAAGAAGAGATTATATACAATTTTATGCTTATTTTTATAGGCAGAACAGTTTCAGCTGGGAGTTCTGAGGAAAAAGGGGAGAAACCTTTAAGGCAACAGTAAAAATCTAGGTTAGATTCACTACTTTTATATTTATTTGCAGGATCTGAATGTCCCTAACATGTTTACCTGTTATTACCCACCCTAATTGCCCTTGAAAGGATGGCAGTGAGCTGCCTTCTACAATTCTGCAATCTTTCTAGCGAATGAATTGTCATACTGCCACCTGGTAGGGAGTTCCAGGATTTAGATCCAGTGACGAAGGAATGGCAGTATGTTTCCAAACCAGGATTGTGAGCAATTCAAGAGAATCTTACAGGAGGCTTTGTTCCTACACACTGTTGCCTTGTCCTTCTTGGTAGAGGGCTGTATTTGGGATATATTGTCAAAAAAATCTCTATAATTATCTGCAGTGTATTTAAATCCATGGTACAACAATCGCGAAGGGAGGAGATGTTTAGGGTGTAGATGGGCACTTTAGATGCTGATGAACTTCCTGACAGTTGTTGCAGCTGTATTCATCCATTACAATCCCAGAAGGCAGAGAAGGTTTGGGGAGTATAGAGTGAGTCATCCTGCCCTTGTAGCCAAAGTACTTATGTGGACAGTGTAACTAAATATCTGGTCAATAGTGCTTCCATTAATTCCCCTCCCAATAAAAACAGAATGTTAATGGTGGAAGGCTTGGCAATGGCATCACTGTTAAATTTAATGTGTAGTTGGTTAGAATCTATCATTGAAGATGGTCTTTGTCTGGCATTAGTTTTTTAGGGATTTTAATTGATATTTGTGCCTAAAGGTTGCCCTCGTCATATTCAGTCATAGGCAGTACCTTTCTCTAAGGAGTTGTGAATGGAGTTGAACATTGTGCAATCATCAAGCATCCCCACTTCTGATCTTACATTGGAAGAAATGTCACCAATGAAGTAGATGAAGATGGTAGGATATAGAAAATTGTCTGAAAGAACTTCTTTAGCAATATTCAGTGAGATCATTGACCTCTAAAAATCACAATCATCTTCCTTTGTACAAGATTCATTCCAGCGAGTGGAGATTTTTCCCCTTCTCTGATGATTATCAGGGGCCATTGATGGCACACTCTGTTAAATACTGTTTTGAAGCCAGGGGCAGACGTTCTCACCTCACCTTTGAAATTCAACTCTTTAGACTGTGTTTAGAACAAGATTGTGATGAGTTCTGGAGCTGAGTAGTCCTGGCAGAGACGATTGGGCATTGGCGAGCAGATTATTAGTGAGTGATTGCCGTTTTGTAGCACGGTAGATGACAATTTCCGTTCTTTTGCTGATGATTGAGATAGACTAATTGAGTGGAAATTAGCTAGATTTTGCTTGCCCAGCCCTTAAGGATGGACTTAACTGTACAATTTTTCACATTGATGGGCAGGTGCCAGTGTTGTAACTGTACTGGAGCAGCTTGACTCAAGGGTTGGTTAGTTCTGAAGAGCAAGCCTTCAATACCAAGGCCAGGATGTTGTACGTTCCATAGCCTTTACTGTATTCTGCAGTTTCATGGTCACCATTGTTTGTACAAGCTCCCTTTTTTAAAATAAATCCAGACTTATTACATTAATTTAAATTCCCTATGGTGGGATTCAGACTCACGTCTTTGGATTAAAAGTCCAGGTTTCTGGATGCTAGTCCAGTAAGTTAACTACAATGATTCAGGTACAACATGTATGACTTACTTTGTGATACCTCAGCCTGCTGAGTTGAAATAAAAAGAGATTGAAAGAGAAACTTCAGGCCATTCAAACAACATTTTTATGCACAGGTGACAATATCAATTCTGGAATGCCTTTGGCTTGACATAATCATGTCTCAGAATAACAAACATAATTTAAAGAAGTTGTCCACAGTGGAGTTCTGGGATAAAAGTCATTACTGAGCTTGTTCACAGTGGAAATTTCCCAATGCCCTGGTGTGCAGTGAATCTCATCTGTGTGGGATTTTGTGTGAACATATGAAAAACATAAATAAAGTTAATAGCTCACTAACCATGTGCTGCTGTGAGTTATTTCAGGGGTGATTGGTTATGGCAACAGTTACAATCCAGGCAGAATTGTCATAACGTTCCATTCTGTGGATGCGAAAGCCCCCACAAGGTACAGAGAGAGGTGAATTTGCCACCATCAATAGAATTTCTGTGAGGCTTAATGAGATAAGAAGGTTAGAAAACTTGGAGCAGTTTCCTTCTTTGAAATAATGGCAGTCCATGCCTCTATCCTAAGGAAAAGTTTTCAACAAAAGTGGTATCAGTTGGATCTGTGCTCCACTAGTCAGTGAAATGAATCTATTCATCACCCTGAGAGGAATGTGTATTTGAGTCCAGATTCTGCCTGCTGTTAGGTGCATCATATAGCTTGCCTGTTCTCATAATCCCACATTTGAATGCAAAATTCATTTTTTCTTTATGTATATCTTTTCTCTGGAATTCTCTGTCCCCGAGGATAATGTAGGCCAGATCATTCAATATACTTAAGGTGAGGATCAATAAATATTTGAAAAAGCAAGGATCTGAGGGTAATGGAGAACTGGTACAGGAGAAGCCAGCATAAATCAGCCATGATCGCATTGATGGGCCTGGTGGTCTAGAATCATCGGGTCATAGAGTTATACAGCACAGAAACAGGTTCTTCAGCCCAACTCGTCTATGCTGACCACGTTGTCTATTTGAGCTTGTCCCATTTCCTCACATTTGGCCCATAACCTTTCCAGTCTATATATCAGTCAAAATGTATTTTAAATGTTTACTCCTCCTCTTGTTTTCTTGTGTCCTTGTGATATTCTGAGATGTTCCAACATCAATTTGTACATGTAAAGTCAACTGGGCAATTTCAATCTAGTTCTCATCAATAACAAAACCATCCCTGATGAAATTATTGGGGATACTTACTGGTCTGTACCTGATTTTATAAAATTTAGTTCTGGAAAAGTAGAAAGGGAGATAGGAGTAAACAGATTGGTTGCTGAAATTCCAGTGTTTTGTTTGGTAGGAAAATTGTGTGGTTCTGAAATAGAAAATAAACAGACTAGTCCAAAAAAATCAGTTAGTTTTATTAGAACATATAACAGTACAGCACAGGAACAAGCCCTTCAGCCCACAATGTTGTGCCAAACTAATTAAGCTAAAGACACCTAATCTCTTCTGCTTGCAATGGAACATAGAATATTTTATTCTAAAATATATTTGAAATTCCAGTAACTGGAGTTACTTTTCATCTGGATCTATAGATTGGCCTCAAGGGTCTATTAGAAGAGATCTTCTTTGGAGCTATAAGAGGAACCCCAATTTATCTGAAAACTAACATCATTTTCTTGAGTACAAGAAACAAAGAACTGGAACTTATAGCACTAAAATGAATTAACAGTCATGTATCCACTTATTGGAAGAGCTTTTCAGTACTTTTGGGCCTAGCTGTGCTCCTGTATTATTCTTAACTTAACCTGATGCCATGCTGTCAATGCTGTTTGGCTGTCTGGTGGTATTGTGACCCAGTAGATATGACCTTTGTGCTGGAGTTTCTGAAACTTGCAATAGCAATACAGATACATGGGAAGCTTGGTCCCACTTAGAACAACTGGAGAAAAACAAAAGATGACGCTAATGACACCATAGATTTGAATGAATCAATAGCTTTGCAGATTAGGTAGTATTATATAGAATGAACCCTGACACATCTCTGATATTTGTTGGTTATTCTCTTCAGCCAGTCTTGCTAAGGTCTCACAATGGAAATGTGGGTGTGGTGTTCCTTTTACTTTAGAGCAGATTTTTGAGGTAGAAAGCTCTGGTGCTAGGCACTAACATTAGTGGAGCCTCTGTTCCTCAGTGTCAGAGCTTCCTTTCATTTCCCATCACAAGTATTTTTTGGCATTGACTCCCTTTCTTTGTAATTAAGTTGGGAAAGTAATTGAGGCAGTCTGTGGCCAATCAGATCAACCAATATTCTGATGGGGTCTTCTAGATACTTTCTAAAAGAAGCACATGTACACTGGATCTTACAGTAAATGAATTAGTTTCAAACATAAAGAAATATGCATTCTAATATATTCTATAGATTACTCACAGAGACAAATGATTTCATCAATCACAATAATTCCTAGAAAAGACTAAAATGGAAAAGAAGTTCAATGCAACAAATGTTTGAAGATGTATTGCATGGTACTGAATTGCGACAGAATGTTTTTTTGTTGTTTATCTTGCCTTAAACTTATGAATTTTCTGCTTTTAGTACTTATTGTTAAAGTAACAATAATTTTATCCACAATGCTCTCTTACATAGCTTCATGGGTTTTGCTCACATGTATTTATGGAACTGTTCAGTTTGGCAATAACATGCATCACATTTATGATATCTTGGAAGTACAGGGGTCCTCTACATAATAGATCTGATTCAAATGCAAATTGAAATCCAACTTGAATGAAGATATTATTGACTATTAAAATGATGAAGCTACACTTATTAAGAACTGTGACTTACAGCTATCATCAACAATCCCTTGATTTGCGGTTGATCTCTACCACAACTTTACTTATGAGTCCAAACTGAAAAACACAAAGCAGACTACAGAAGATATAGATATTCCTTCTCACGCCAGCTGACTTCTGACCAGAGATTCGTTCCCTTCTGTCTCACTCTCTTTTCAGCTCCAATAGTAGAGTACTTCTTTGAGAAGTTGGCTACTATTTGAAGGAGGATGTCACACATTGAGCCAATTCTGCACTTGTTTTTTTGAGATATGTTGTCAGGGTATCCTTGTAGTATTTCAGCAGACCACCAATGCATCTCACACTGGATGAGCTGGAAGTAAAGTGAGCTGAATATCTGATGCCTGGACATTATATGTAGTCCAGCAGAACTGGTGCAGGAAGATCATAGTCTCAATGCTGTTGACATTGACTTCAGTGAAGATGCTGATAGTAGTAAAGCAATCTTCCCACTTGATGTGTGGAATCTTCCAGAGGCACCATTCGTGGTACTTCTCAAGACTCCTGCGCAGTTGCCAATAGGTCACCTGGGTTTCTTTTACCCTTAGGGATATGGTGGGTAGAAGGACCTGTCTCTATGCTGTATGAATCTATGATTCTGGAGTATTGCAGAGATGCCCACCTGCATTATGAACCTAGATCTTGGTGTCTTTCACTCGTGAAATTAGTGAAAATACTTGAGGGAAATTTCCTAAAGGAAGCACTTGTGCACAGCATCTTGTGCTGAATCTCACTTTAAGGGAGGCAACTAACAGAACTGTTCAAATGTCTCCAAGGCCTGTCTTTTGATAATGATTTCTGATGGGTCACATGCAAGATCTGAGGCAACTGATAAAAGACTTAGTCTTCACAATATCAAGTGAGAATCCAGGGCAATGGTAAATCTGTACTAAAATGTTCCAGTGCTCATTGTGACCTACAATACTCTCAAGATTAATGTTCAGGTTTGGTAATGGAGGACTGTATCCATTCACTATAGCATGAGTTTTAATGCTAAATTAAAGTTTACAATTCCAAGTGAGCACAGGGACAGTCAATGTCAAAAAGAAACTTTAAAGCTTAGATTTTCTGATCAGTGTAATTTTATTGCTGGTAACCTGGGTTACTGCCAGCATTAACATAATACCAATCAGAAAATCCAGACCTCTGAGCAAGATTTATGATTTTGAAAAGTGAGACAGATTGGATGCTATTTAAACAAATAGAGGCCTATTGATTTTTAAAAGTGACATTCATCAAAATAGGTTACATTTTAAAAAAATCAGTGACTGTCACTCTAAATAAGTGGATCTGTTTTTAGAGTGAATCCTGTAAGCTTGATAGCATAATGCTATGAGTTGCATGCCACTGTGTCAATATGAAAATTTTATTCCACCATGATATCATGCTAGCACGATACTGATATTGAAGTTACATAAACTCCAGGCTGACCTAGCAGTGGGTGACCTTTTGATTTATCTCAATGTCTGCAGGCAACTGGTGAGGCTGCTATTGTAAAAATATAAAAATAGAACATGGCAAAAGACCCTGCAATACAGTGTTCAATCCTTCCCTGCATAATTGGTTTTCAAAGGGCCATTGAAGTCTGAAACAGTGATTTGCTGCCAATTTAAAACCAGTAACTGGAGCATGCTTATCAGAGTCACTCCAGGTAGAACTGGAAACACAGTTAGGCTGTAGGATATGATGTCAGAGATGAATGAAACATTGAGAATGTCAGTGTCTTTAAGCAGCAATCCACTTTGTAATGTCTAGAGCATTGCAATCTTGTGAGGCATGTTACATTTTTTTATTTGACGTTCAATTGTGAATGCCAATGGTCAAAAAGTGTAAAGCCATAACCGTAATGGCCCTAAGCTGTTTAGCAATGTTTGAAACAAAGTGCAAGTAATCGGATAGGAAGGAGGGAGGTTGGAATTGACCTCCGTGCCTGGAACCTGGGGAAGGGAAATATAATTCCAGGGCTTTTGCCTTTCTTTATTCTTTCACAGCATGAGAGTGTCATTGACACACAAGTTGCCTAATTGCCTTCAAACTGAGTTATTGCCAGACCAGTTCAATGGATAATTAAAAAATGATCACAGCACTATAGCTCTAGAGTCATACTTCAAACTAATAGAAACTATTATTTTAAAAAAATAGTTTTTAGCTGGGTTTTTAACAACAACCTAGTAATTTCATGGTCACAATTATCTATTTTTAATTCCAGGCTGTTTAATTAACCAAATACAGGATTTCGATCTACAACATCTGCAATTCCTTTCCCCCCACAGATGCTGCTCAACCAATTGTGTTCCTATTGCAGATTGTTTGTTGCTCCAGATTCCAGCATCTGCAGTCACTTGTGTCTCTCTGAATTAAACCTGTCCTTTGCCAGGGTGACTTTTGAATGCTTGCTTCTGGATTGCCATAAAATACCATGTTATCTAATTCTTATTCTTTCATCATAGTCAACCAATGACAACATGTAGTTAAACCAGGGCGTTTAATCCAAACATTCAAATTTCTCTGCAAGATGCAATGATATTGTTGCAAACAGAGTTCCCACACAGCAGAAGATGTCTGCTACTCACAGTAGCCGGCAAATCTATCCCTCTGATCTCCCAAACACTCGCTCGTATGTATGGGCTACAGCATTCATAATCTGGGGAGGACCTGTATGTTATTTTATATCCAGCCATATGTAACGATACTGGGTTAATTAATGATTTTATAATAAAGGATCCTGTGCAGAACAAGGATCATACATGATAGAAATTTTCATTTTCAGTTTGGGAGTGCAAAACATAGGTTTGAAACTAGTATCTTGAAACAAAAAACAATTACCAAAGGTGCGAAGGCAGAATTCGCTTGAGTGGACTGGGAAAATGGATTAAAAGGTGAGATGATAGATAAACAGTAGCAAACATTGAAGGAGATATTTCATAATTCTCAGCATAATTCTCTATCTGTGACTCATAAAGCAATTTAGGAACTATCAAAGTGAAAGAAAATACATACAATGTTGCAAATATTAGACTTGAAAAGGATGAATAAAAATTACTGAGGAGAAAGTAGACTGTGAGAGCAAGCTAGTGAGAAATATATATTAAAAAAAACAAACAGTAAGAGCTTCTAAATTTAAATTTAAAAGATGAGAATTAGTCCTTTGGAGGATGATACTGGGGAACTAATAATGGGAAATAAAGAAACAGCAGAAACATTGAAAAAATGTTTTGCTTCTGTCATCAAGGTAGAAGACACTGAGCACCCCATTAATAATAGAAACTTCAAGCACAAGGAGGGAAGAACATAAAGTTATCACTCATCCCTTGAGCAAAGGTATTAAACAATCAAATGGGACTAAAGACTGACAAGTACCTTGGATCTGATGGCCAGCTTCTAGGGTCAAAATGGCTGCAGGGAAAATGGATCCATTGGTTGTAATATTCCAAAATTCCTAAGGTTCTGGAGAGGTCACAGCAAATTGGAAAAAACATAAATGTAGCACTCTTTTCAAGAAAGGAGGGACACAGAAAACAGGAAACTATGGGCTAGTTAGTCTGATATCTGTTACTGGGAATATATTGAAATATGTTATTAGTAAAGAAATGAAGGGACATTCAGAAAATTATAACATAATCGAGAAGAGTCAAATGAAAAGGAAATTGTGTTTGATTAATTTACTGGAGTTCTTTGAGAATGCAAATAGCAGAATAGATAAATGTAGATAAATATCAATAAAGACAGAGATTTGAAAGAATTTCTTTCAGCGGAGGTGCAGTGTATTTGGATTTCCAGCAGGCATTCAGTAAAGTGCCACATAAATGTTTAACACACAAGGTATGGGGGTCATGGCATTCAGGGTAATATGTTAGTATGGACAGAGAACTAGATAACCAACTCATCACTTTGTGCTTGGCATGATATAGTTAGTGGTTTACCACAGAGATCTGTGCTAATGCACCATTCCATATTAATAATTTAGATGAAGGTATCCTGTGCATATTGCCATATCTGCTAATGATACAATTATATCTGTGGGAAAGCAGGCCTGTTAACTTAACATTTATCATTGGAAAAATGTTAGGAACTATTATTAAAGACATTATCACAGGGCACTTTGAAAAAATGAAGGTAATCAAGCAAAGTTAACCAGGTTTCGTGGAAGGGAAATCATGTTTAACCAATTTATTCGAGTTGTTTGAAAAAGTAGCACATGTTCCGAATAAAGGGTAACTGATGAATGTACAATACTTAGACTTTCAGAAGGCATTTGCTACAAGTATATAGAATATTGGTGAAACCAGAACTGTAATACTACATACAAGATTGGTCTTCTTATTAAATTAAGATGTTAATTCATTTGAAGCTGTTCATTGATGATTTACAAAACTCTCACCTGGAATGAATGGCTTATCCTGTGCGGAAAGGTTGACAGGCTAGGCTTGTATGTGCCAGAGCAACACACAAAATACTGAAGTAACTCAGCAGATCAGGCAGCATCTATGGAGGGAAATGAACAGTTGATGTTTCAGGTGGAGGGTCTCAATCTGAAATGTTGACTGTCCATTTCCTTCCATAAATACTGCCTGACCTGCTGAGTACCTCCAGTGTTTTGTGTGTTGCTCCAAATTCCAGCATCTGCAGTCTCTTGTGTCTCCACCTTGTATGTACCAGAGTCTAGAAAACTGAGAGGAGAATTGATTGAAACAGTGAGGTCCTTTAAGGTAGAAGTCCTTTAAGGTAGAGGTAGATAGGTTATTTATAAGATTACTGGGGTAGGTAGGAATGTTATGGTTTTATTGAATGGTAGAGTAAACTCAAGGGACTGAGCAATCCACTCCTGCTCCTAATTCATGTGTTCATTCAGCAGGTTGTGAGGTGGATGGAGAATTGCAAAGGAATATAGTCAAGTGTGAGGGCAAAAAAATTGGAGAGAGAACATAACATAAGAAGATGTGAGCTAGTCCACTTTGCTCGGAAGAGAGAAGAGCAGAATGAAAAATACGATGATGCTGGAGGAACTCAGCAGGCCAGGCAGCATCTGTGGAGAAAAGCAGGCAGTCAACATTTTGGGTCAGGACCCTTCTACAGGACCGAAGATAGGAAAAATGGAATCCCAATAAATAGGAGGAAAAAACAGAGCAGTGATAGGTAGACAAAAGAGGGGAGGTGGGGTGGGCACAAGGTGATGATAGGTAGATGCAGGTAAGAGATAGTGATAGGCAAGTGTGGGGGAGGAGGGGAGAGTAGATCCACTGGGGGATGGGTCAAAGGTAAGGAGAGAAAGGAAAAGAAATGGATAAAAAAAAGAGCAGTATGTTCATTAAAAGCAAAGAGACCATAGGCTACCATAGTACAAAATCACAGAATGGTTACAGCACTGAAAGAGATCACTTAGTTCATTATAAGATAAGATATCTTTATTAGTCGCATGTACATCGAAACACACAGTGAAATACATCTTTTGCGTAGAGTGTTCTGGGGGCAACCCGCAAGTGTCACCACGCTTCTGGCACCAACATAGCATGCCCACAAATTCCTAACCCGTACATCTTTGGAATGTGGGAGGAAACCAGAGTGTCCGGAGGAAATCCACACAGACACGGGGAGAACGTACAAACTCCTTACAGACAGTGGCCAGAATTGAACCTGGGTCGCTGGTGCTGTAAAGCGTTACGCTACACTGGCTTTTTATTGGAACAGCTCACTGCTTGCATCTCTCTTGCCCTTTCTCCATAACCTTACAAATTTTTCCTCACCATATATTTAGCCAATCCCTTCTTGAAGACCACAATGGAATCTGCCTCCACCATATCTGCAGGCAGTGCATTCCAGATTCCAACCATATGGCAGGCAATATAAAAATTGCTCATGTTACTATTAATTCTCTTTTTCTTTATTTTATACCTGAAGGACTTGGATGTGCCTGTATATGAGGCTGAGAATTTTAGCATGTAGATACAGTAAGTAATCAGGAAGCAAATGGGCTGTTTATCTTTATTGTAAAGAAAATGGAACAGAAAAATAGGGAGGTCTTGATACAACAGCTGAGGGCATTGGTGAGACTACTACTGCAGTAATGTATAGTTTGGTCATCTATTCTAAGGAGGAATATACTTGTATTGGAGCCAGTTCATAGAAGGATGATTCTTTGGATAAAAATTCTTATGAGAAAAAGTTGTGTTGTGAGCTATACTCATTAGAGTTTCGAAGAATGAAAGGTGATCTTATTGAACACAAACTAGATACTGAGAAGTTATTTCCCTTATTAGAGAATCTAGAAGTACGGAATAAAATTACTAGATAAGTGGCGGCCCACTTAAGATGGCGTGATTTCTTTTCTGCGAAGAGTATGAATCTTTGGAATTTTCTCTTCCAGGGAGCAGCGGAGGTTTAACCATTGAATATATTAACAGCCACTGAAGCAGATTTTTGATCAAGAAATGTGGGGATTAGGCAGGAAAACTGAGTACAGGCTGTGTCTGGGTTACGAACACTTGAGTTATGGACACCCCGACATATGAAAGAGCTCCCATAATACTATTAAATTCAAAACTCCAATGTCTGTACAAATGTTTGTCCTATGAATGCAGAACTAGTTTCCTCTCTCTCACCACTTTTAGTAATTGTTCTTATGTGTTTTTCATGCCATTCATTAAAATACTATGGAGTTATGGTTACCGTCTCAAGAGATTTTTGTGTATTTTTCATCTTAGGGACAATATTGTCTGTAAGAATGGAACCGTTTGTAACCCGTGGACATCCTGTAATGGCCAAGAGCAGAACAGTTATCTTCTTACTGAAAGATGGAAAAGGATTTTGAGACTGTATGGTCAGTTTATTCTCTTATTCCTCTATTCTTACATGCGTTTGACTGCTAATGAAAATAAAGACACTCTGATTGCTACAGAATATCCTGGGTTATAAAAGTAAGTAAGGAACTAAGTATTATCACCATTGCCCTAGATCCTGCACCAAAAACATTGTTTAAATTGCTGCTCGTATGGTACAGCTCTGATTTGCCAGTAGTGGTGGCAGAAACCTGGGGATGACACCTCTTCTGTCTTATTAACCTGGCTCTGATGGTCCTACATTGACTGAAGACCTGATGTGATTCTAGTCCAATACTCCTTAAAAGCCTTGCGACCCCTTAGAGCTACAGTAAAATGTATTTCAATTTTTATTTCTTGCTGCAAGCAAATTGGGATTTGCAGAAAAATGGGCAAGAAACTCCATAATCCATTGTGCAAAGAAATGACATTGATGTTAAAAAAATAAGAAAGAATGATGCTACTTTTCAACAGGGAATACATTAATTCATTGTTAAGGTTAACAGTTATCGTTTCTCCTACATTCATTTAGAAAGATACAGCAACAAATGGTAAAATAATAACATGATTTAAGAAGTTTGGAAGTCAGAACCAGGCAGACCAATGTCCAGTCATGGGGTCTCTGCTAAAATTAAGACAGATCAGAGGCATGCAATATAATACACCTGTTTGATAGTCATCCCCTGCCAATTACCAAGAACAAAATCTTATGAAACATGCAAGTATGCAATTCCATTTATTACTACCAGTTTTACGAAATGCACTCATAGAATGGTTAAAAAAACTCCCTTCTGCATTTGCATTAATGGTATCACTTCATTGGAGGATAAGTCTGGTCAAATTTATCATTTGAGTTGATCAAAAAATGTAGTTTTTATTCTTAAAAATATCCCAATGCTCTTTAAAATAATAGTAAAATTTGTGCTGCAGATCCTAAATTCTTATAAGCAGCAAATATCTGGCAATTACTGTTCTAAATGGTCACAGCATTAGCTTATTATACAAAGACCCAGATGGTTGATTTCATGTGATTTACATTATTCTTTAGTTGCTTAACCATTCACCTATTTTTCTATTGTAAAATATTCCACAAAACCATTCCTAAAACTGAAACAAATTTATTGCATAACACAAATTATGTTTTATGAATTGTGTCTTTAATATTATGCAGACATTTGATATACCAATTTTGCACAAAAATGCTGAACAACATTTGTAAATAAAATAATAAATGGACTTGTCCACTTGCGTAAATTTAGAATTTGTATCTCTCAGCACACTGACATATGCTAATGGATTTCAGCCTCTCAATGTGAATGCGGGCCCATTAAATCCAGACTCTATTTTTGTGTAATGGATTAACCCACATTCTTTAAGAATGAGGACAAAACATTGTGACATGCTTAATACTACTGCTGCCAGCCTGTCCACTCAGATTTCTTCCAATTTAAAGAACTGCTGATTGCATCTTGTAATAGGCTGCCAAAGGACAAATCTATGCACAGCAGTGAAGCGGGAATAGAATGAATTATGCATTAGGAGTACTGGTATTCAAGCTCAACTTTGAAAAGTTTAGTATTTTCAACACAATGTGATTTATCCAAATACATTTAAAAGAGACAATGACTGATTTAGTAGTATTCATCACTTCTGTATAGCTTATGTTTAGTAATGAAAGTTTCCTTCTAGTTCACACCTCCACATATATCCAATTTGATCCTCTTCATGCAAATGTTGTTTGTGTGCATGCATAGATATATATTTCATTAAAATGTACAGGATTTTATTTCAAGATAAATGTTTTATGGCTCATGTGCATCCAAGTAAAAGATGCATATAAATAAATGTTAAGTGACAAGAAACAATACAAGCTCGATTATGCAAGTTATTGCTAAACAATATATATGCACCAAAGCAATACACAACATTGACACATTCTCCTCAAGTGCAAGTCAATTTACTTACACTGGCCCAGATCTTCTGCTGAACTACTAGCTGTTGAACTTCACTCAACCTCTGACCACAAAACTTGCTGCTATCTAATGTGGTCTTAGATGTGACCCTTGATAAGCAAGCTGGCTTAACCAGTTGATTGTTGAGACCATGATCAGCTGAGCCAGTCATAAGTGACAACCCCCAACCATGGAATTACCTTGAAAGCTGGTCAAGTCACACCACCATGGAGAACAGCTGTCAAAACTGTCAAAGTGATTGAATATTTGTGAATATCTCTGACATAAGCATACATTCAAAAATGTTAATGACATTAGGAAAAACATTAAACTTCTTAAACAAAACTAAAAGCACTGGAAACACTTAAAACAGTTGATTACACCTAATTAACACAATTAAAAGAAAAATAATGTAAAGGTAAATTATACTTATGCTTCATTCTCATAATCATTTGTCTCCATTCAAGTTCACCTTGTTGTGCTGCAGCATGCCTAGTTCCTGGTGTAGGTACTCGGAAATCTGCAGAAACTCAGTTCAATTCTGGCCTCCATGAGGAATCCAACAGGCGAGCAGAATTAGCAAACCATTGGCAAGCAGAGTCTTACTGAACTCTCGGCATTTCTGCAGAAGAATTGAGCAATGCAGAAAAATTTGCTGCACCGCAAGTAGTCCTGAGCTGATGTTAATGTGCTAAAAGGTAAGCAAACCATCTTGTCCACATTCACCTCACACTTCCAAGGCCCTGGATATACTTCTGACCTTAGGAGCTGTCTGTGCATGTTCTTTATGTGACTGCATGAATGCTCCAGTTTCCTCCCTTATAACAAAAGCATGCCACTGTAAATTACTACTCAATGAGATGATGATGATGAGATGATATCTTTATTAGTCACGATGAGATGGACTCTGACCTCACAATCTACCTTGTTGTAACCTTGCACCTTATTGCACTGCACTTTACTCTGTACTGTTATTGTTTTTACCTGTACTACCTCAATGCACTCTGCAATAACTCAATGTAGCTGCACTGTGTAATGAATTGACCTGTACAATTGGTATGCAAGACAAGTTTTTCACTGTACCTCTGTACAAGTGACAATAATAAACCAATACCAGTACCAATACCACGTACATCAAAACACACAGTGAAATGCATCTTTGCGTAGAATGTTCAGGGTGCAGCCCACAAGTGTCGCCACTCTTCTGGCGCCAACATAGCATGCCCACAACTTCCTAACCCGTACGTCTTTGGAATGTGGGAGGAAATCGGAGCACCCGGAGGTAACTCACGCAGACATGGAGAAAACATAAAAACTCCTTACAGACAGCGGTGGGAATTGAACCCAGGGCACTGGCGTTGTAATCATGTTACACTAACTGCTACACTACCGTGCCTGCCCGTGATGTAGGTTAACAGCAAAAATAATCTAAGGGGTGTTGATGGGCATGTGTGAGAATAGGTTGCATGAGGACAGGGAAATAAAAGGGGGCGATGGTGGGTAAAACTAATGCGATTGTTTCCTGCTAAGAAAAATATGTCCTTACTATTTGCTCTTTCTGGCCTCCTCATAATTTCAGAATCAGAATCACATTTATTGTCACTGACATATGTTATGAAATTTGTTGTTTTGCGGCAGCAGTACAATGTAAGACATAAAGACATAAAAATTACCATAAGTTACAAAAATAAATAAATAGTGTAAAAGAGGAATAACCAGGTAGTGTTCATGGGTTCATGGACCATCCAGAAATCTGATGACAGAGGGGAAGGAGCTGTTCCTAAGATGTTGAGTGTGGGTCTTCAGGTTCCTGTACCTCCTCCTCGATGGTAGTAACATGAAGAGGGCATGTCCCAGGTGGTGAGGGTCCTTAATGATGGATGCTGCCTTCTTGAGGCACCGCCTCTTGAAGATGTCCTCTATCAGGTGGGGGGGGGGGGGGAGGAGAGTTGTGGCCGAGATGGAGCTGGCTGAGTCTACAACCCTCTTCAACCTCTTTCGATTCTGCACATTGGAGCCTGCATACCAGGTGGTGATGTAACCAGTCAGAATGCTCTCCACTGTACATTTGTAGAAATTTACAAGAGTCTTCGGTGACATACCAAATCTCCTCAAACTCCTAATGAAGTAGAGCTGCTGGTGTGCCTTCTTCATGATTGCATCAACATGTTGGGCCTAAGATAGATTCTCTGTGATGTTGACGCCCAGGAACTTGAAGCTGCTCACCCTTTCCACCGCTGACCCCTCAATGAAGACTGGTGTGTGTTCTCCCGACTTCCTCTTCCTAAAGTCCTCTCCCTGAAGTTATACATTTCATTTAAGTCTTCCCTCAGCCTCTAAAATTTAAAGCAACAGCAGATGCTGAAAATCTGAAATAAAAACAGAAAATCCTCAGCAAGGCATGGAGCATCTATAGGAACGAAAACGGGGTTATCTTTTCACATCAAAGATTCTTCATCAGTTTTGCCTAATGAACTGAGTGTTTCCAGCATTTTCTGATTTATTCTTCTCAGAGAAGATAATCCCAATCTTTCCTTATTGCTCAAATTTTCCTTCCTGGCAACTTGTCTGTAGATCTTCAGTGCACTGTCCCCAGTGTAATCACATATTTCATGTAATGTAGTTACCAGAACCTTTTAAACCATATAAGCTATGATCTAATTAGCATTATATGCAGTTCACACATAGCCTCCTGGTTTTTATATTCTGTGGCTTAGCTATTAAAGGAATGTATCCATATGGCTTTTTAACCACCTCATCATCTATCTCCCTTTAAGGATCTGTAGATCCACAGTCCTTCTATTCCTCCACATCTCCAACTTTATTGTGTATCCCTTGCCTTGTTGCCCTCCTTATTTGTAATGATTATCAACAGAATATATATTTCATCTATTTAAAAAACTACATTTTCTTTCCACTACATTAGCACATTACACATTCATATTTTATTACTAGAAGTGTTTCTCTTAGGCAATGAACTTTCCATTTTTACTTTAATGAACAAAACATGAAACATGCTCCCATAAGTAGAAAAATAGAAACATAGAATTAACCACTAAGTATTATTTGGATTGGTTGACATGTGTTGGTACTCAGCATATGTTTCAGACTGGCAAATAATAGTAACATGATTACAGAACCAGCAGTTACCTAACATCATCTACTGTTCTTTGGCAAGTTAATTTATCCAACTGCAGCCTGTTTGAGCAACTTTCCATTTTAGCAGAAAAATGGCCAGTTTGTTCTGTTCAAGACATCAAGATTAAAGAATAAGAATTTTAGTTAAAGGTCCTCCTTCTTATGCAGAGTTTAGGGGTCAAGGACAACTTCCTTCTACTCTGGTTCCATAGGTTTTGAGGTGGATGATGAGGTCAATATGGAAACCACAGACTCTTCTGGGGCAGGAGATGACAGATGGGATAGGCAGGGGAGTCATTCACAAAGTCTTTCACTCTTTTCATGACTTACACTTGGGTTCTGTATGCCCTTGATGCACGGACTGAAGGTTCTCAGTGACATCCCAAACAATCCCTCTCCTCTTTTGAGTGGTCATGGGCCAAGGATTCCTAAGAGTCAGTGGGGATATTGCATTATTTCAAGAAGGCTTTGAGAACATTCTTGATTCTTTTTCTCAGCCCACCTGTTATTTTTTTTCCCAATGATTCTCACAATAGCACATTTGCTCTGGGAGTCTGGTGTCAGACATATAAACAACATGGTCCACCGAATGGAGCCAAATGAGTGTAATTAGCTCATCAATGCCGGGAAGTGTTGGCCTGGGAGAGGACACTGGCATTGATTCATTTATTCTTCCAGAAGATTTGGCATACTTTGTAGAAAAGTATCAGTGATATTTCTCTGGAACTTTTATGTACACAGCGTAGGTAGTCTAAGTCTAGAAACAGAGAGGAAAGCAGGGATTACTGTTATCCAGAAGACCATGAGTTTTGAGCCAGGTTTGAGGTCTTGATCCTAAAATGCCCTTCCTATTATTTTGAGATTAATTCACACCAAGTTCTTGCTCTTTAGTCACCATCAAGATCAGTCCGTAATAACACTTGACCAGCTCATGTAAGATAAAGTAGGAGATAGGTTTAGAAAACAGTTATCCACACAAAGGGTAATAGAAATCTGGAAACTCCTTGCCTCGAAAAGCCATGAAGGTTTTGGGCAAGAGGGTTCCAGATTTCTATTACTCTTTGTATAGAGAACTGCTTCTCATAAGGTAATGGAAGAGGAGATTGATGAATTGTTCTGGGAGCTGGCACAAATAAGATAGACTGAATGGCCTCCTTTTATGATGTAAGGAAAACATGAAACAAGCAATCTAAAGACTTGGTCTAGTAATTCAGAGAATGAGAGTATGAATCTAACCACAATAGTCTGAGAATTTTAACTTAGATTTTTTTAAAATCTATAACTAAAGAGCTGTTGTAGGTAAAAGTGGCTGTGGAGTTGTCTTTGTTAAAAAAAAACCTAACTGGTTCACAACATCCTTCAGAGAAGGACACTTGCTATTCTGACCTTGTTTGCCTGTACTTTTTCATGTGGATAATTCATAAATGTCCTTTGACATGTTTCAGCCAACTTCAATAGATGAATATCCACAATGGGCTCCTTAGGAAGGGGCAATAAATGTAATATTGCCAGGAAAAACACAACTCAGGAATGAGTACATAAACATTGAATGCAATTGAAAGTTTGGTTGCACAAACAAACACTACCTCCCTCCCCCTCCCCCTCCCCCCCCCCCCCCCCCCCCCCCCCCCCGCCACCTTCTAATCCTTGGCTGTTATACAGAAGCACTCTTTCCTCGGCCTCCCCAATTCACCAAGATCCAGTCCCCCTCCAAACTCTATTAGTTCAGGCACTCTTTCCCCTTGATGATTATCTGCGCATTGATTCCAACTACAAATTACACCCAAACTTCCATTTTATTCTTGTGGGGAGGAAATATTGATCTACCTTTAAGTGAGGAATTTGTGCAGCACCTCGTAGAATCCACTCCTGGGGGAAAAAAAATGCAGGGCTGTTAAGTGCCTGCTGCATTTGGGATTAACAGTAAGAAGGTCACCAGGGAACAAAGCACAACAAATTTCAGGCACACTCTTAAGAGTGGTAAATCAGATGTTACACTGTGAGATTATTGATTTACCATCTCAGAAAATAAAATGTGTGCAGACTTGTAGACAGTGCATATACCTAACTGGGCCTCTGCAGAGCTGCATGTGGCCTTAATAACTGCTTTAAGCAACTGTTGCTGTGCCCTCTCCTAGCAATTCTGCACAAAATTCTGAAATATAAGTCAAATGCAAATCAAAATATTAACTTAATTATGGATAGGTAGTGCAAGCAATGCCTCAGACAAGTAGAAGAGGAAATCTTGAACCCATAGAGCTTTAAGGTCAAAATAAATTGCTAACAGGCAATCCGCCCAGAGACATCCCTTTTGTTTTACATGGGGAGAGCACACAGCCATGGAAGCTAGAGTCATCTGTAAATGTCATCATCACATACAATGCTGAGCAAAAGAAGGCTACAAAGTACTAATCAATAAAATGAGCAGTTATTAAAGACAATTACATGGCAATAATAAATGCGATAGTAAAATCCACTGTTATTGAGGACAAGAAGCTTGATTGAAACAATTGACCAGCTATTAAGTCTTATGCATTAATTTTTCACATTAATTTCATAGTATTCTTACAGGGGCATATTGGCTACAGACTTACATCACCAAAATTTTTGTTAACAAAAAGATTTTAAGGTTCATTATGTTGGTATTTATATAACACTAAGCAGTAATATAGGTCAATTTTAGATTTGATTGTTAATGGAATTGTACATGGTTGTCATCACATCAAACATTCTGTGAATCTTTCCTGTCAATTGGATATGAGGAGAAGAATCCCTTCAAAGGCTTTGAACAAGCCATAGCAATGAGCAAGCAAGATATTAATTGCCATATGAATCAGAATGCCAAACAACATTATGCCACAAGTACACATTACTAACTTTGACTCTTGAAAGGCAAACACGGTCTGCCACTTATTCAGTATTTATGTAGCCAATGTGATAAAACTGGATATAAACTCCTCTTAGATGTTGCACACAATGGACAATAGTGTAATGGCAGCCTACTTTGCAACCAATTGTATTGCTAGTTAAAAACAGAAATACCTATAAATATAACTCCACCAAAGTCTTATGCACTTTTTCCTACCTTTCTGAAAATTGGTTAATCAATCAAATGTAGCCACATCTGAAAAAGATTGGCTAGCTGTACTTATATTAACAGGGCCAGACAGCTGGACAATACAGATAGTTTTCCTTAAATTAGTCTGAAGTTGATCAAAAGGTTATTATCTTAACATGCTATGAGAGTATCAAGGACACAGTCATTGTACAAACTGCGAAAGAACAGAGACATGTATTTATTAAAGTTTAGCCATGGCTTTTCTTCTCTGACTCCTTGTTAATATTGACTAGTCATAAGTTTTAATATTCTCAATAAAGTCAGAAATAAAGGCAGTGTTATATGTTTAAGTTCTTCTTAGAAGTTTTTCAAATGATAATAGAATAATAATTATAATAATAATAGAAGCTACTGAATTAAAAATTAAAAACCATTAGAAAGGTTACTTCAGTTAAGCAAAATACCAAAGAGGTTATAATTGTAAACTCGACTGTGTGTCTAAAGGATACTTGTTTAATGTGGCATTTCATTTCATAATTTCAGTATGTGATTCATTTGTTTTAACAAAAACGATGCTGGTGGGAATGTTTGAAGTTTGTATTTTCTAACTTGAAATGTAGCTCCACTGTGAATATGTATTTCCATTGAAACTGCAACCCAATTGAAATCCAATTATAATTATTATCCCATTACAACTATTGAAATTGTGTTTACCTATTGAAATTGTGTTAGCAGCAGATTGGGAGGCAGATTTTGGAGAGGTGCAAAAATAACAGGGTTGTTGTCATGGGTGATTTCAACTTCCTTAATATTGATTGACACCTCCTTAGTGTAAAGGGGATAGATGGGGTGGGGTTTGTTAGGTGTGTCCAGGAAGGATTCCTGACACAGTATGTGGACAGGCCGACTAGAGGAGAGGCCATTCTGGACCTGGTACCAGGCAATGAGCCTGATCAGGTTTCAGATTTCTCAGTGGGAGAGCATTTTGGAGATAGTGACCTTGACCTTTACCAATAGCCTTGGAGAGGGATAGGAGCAGACAATAAGGGAAAGTATTTAACTGGGGGAGGGGGAATTATGATGTTATTAGGCAGGAACTTGGGAGCGTAAATTGGGAACCGATGTTCTTAGGGAAGTACACAGCAGAAGTGTGGAGATTGTTTAGGGAGTACTTGCATGGGGTTCTGGTTAGGTTTGTCCCATTGAGACAGAGTAAGGATGGTAGAGTGAAGGAACCATCATTGACATGAGATGAGATGTAGAATATCTTGTCAAGAGGAAGAAAGAAGCTTACCTGAGGTTTAGGAAGCATGGATTAGACAGGCCTCTGGAGAGTTACGAGCTGGCCAGGAGGGAGCTTAAGAGTGGACTTAGGAGAGCTAAAAGGGGGCATGAGAAGTCCTTCATGAGCTGGTTCAAAGAAAACCCCAAGGCATTCTACACATATGTGAAGAATAAGAGGATGACTAAAGTGAGAGTAGGACCAATCAGGGATAAAAGAGGAAACATGTGCCTAGAGTCGGAAGATGTAGGGGAGGTCCTTAATGAATACTTAGCTTCAGTATTCACCAGTGAGAGATACCTTGATGATTGTGAGGATGGCGTACAACAGGCTGATATGCTAAGGCATGTCGACGTGAGGAAAGAGGATGTGCTGGAACTTTTGAAAAACATTAGGATAGATAAGTTACCGGGGCTGGACAGGATATATCCAAGCTAGGGAAGAGATTGCTACACCTTTGGATATGATCTTTGCATCCTCACTGGCCACAGGAGCCCACCAGATGATTGGAGGGTGGCAAATGTTTTTCCTTTGTTTAAGGAAGGAAGTAGAGATAACCCTGGGAATTACAGACCAGTGAGTCTTACTTCAGTGGTGGGCAAACTACTGGAGAAGGTTCTCAGAGACAGGATTTATGGACATTTGGAGAAGCATAGGCTGATTAGGAACAGCCAGCATGGCTTTGTGAGGGGCAGGTCATGTCTCACGGGCCTGAGTGAATTCTTTGAGGATGTGAAAAGCACATTGATGAAGGGAGAGCAGTGGATGTGGTGTACCTGGATTTTAGTAAGGCGTTTGATAAGGTTCCTCATGGAAGGTTCATTCAGAAAATCGGGAGGCATAAGATCCAGAGAAATTTGGCTGTGTGGATTCAGAATTGGCTAGCTCATAGAAGACAGAGGGTGGTGATAGATAGTGTGTATTCTGCCTGGAGGTCGGTGACTAGTGGTGTTCCACAGGTATCTGTTCTGGGACCCCTGCTCTTTGTGATTTTTATACATGACTTGGAGGAGGATGTGGAAGGATGGGTTACTAAGTTTGCTGATGATACAAAGGTTGGTTGTGTTGTGGATAATGTAGAAGGTTGCTGTAGATTACAACAGGATATTGATAGAATGCAGACCTGGACTGAGAAGTGGCAGATGGAGTTCAACCCGGAAAAGTGTGAAGTGATACACTTTGGAAGATCGAATTTGAAGGCAGAATACCAGGTTAATGGCAGAACTCTTAGCAATATGGAGGAACAGAGGGATCTTGGGGTCCACGTCCATAGATCCATCAAGGTTGCTGCGCAGGTCGATAGAGTTGTTAAGAAGGTGTACGTTGTGTTAGCCTTCATTGGTCGGGGATTGAGTTCAAGAGCCGCGAGGTAAAGTTGCAGCTGTATATAACTCTGGCTGGACCACACTTGGAGTATTGTGTTCAGTTCTGGTCACCTCATTATAGGAAGGCTGTGGAAGCTTTAGAGAGTGTGCAGAGGAGATTTACCAGAATGCTGCCTGGATTGGAAAACATGTCTTGTGAGGACAGGTTGAGAGAGTGAGGGCTTTTCTCTTTGGAGAGAAGGAGAATAAGAGATGACTTGATAGAGGTGTACAAGATGATAAGAGGCATATATTGAGTGGGCAGTCAGTGACTTCTTCTCAGGCGACAATGGCTAACATAAGGCGGCATAATTTTAAGGTGATTGGAGGAAGATATAAGGGGGATATCAGGGGTAAGTTTTTTACACAGAGAGTGGTGGGTGCATGGAATGCACTACCAGCAGAGGTTGTGGGGGCAGATACATTAGGGACAGTTAAGAGACTCTTAGATAGACACATGAATGATAGAGAAATGGAGGGCTATGTGGAAGGGAAGGGACAACATTGTGGGCTGAAGGACCTGTACGGTGCTGTAATGTTCTACATTCCATCTTGAACCTATAAGGACTGTAAGAGTATATGGGGAGTATAAGAGAAGTAAGAGTACATATAAGAAGAAAATTAGAAAGGCGAAAAGGGGACATAAGATATCCCTGGCAGATAAGTAAAAGACAACCCTAGAAGATTCTGTAAAGTATATTAAGGGTAATGAGGGAGAAAATATGTTCCCTTTGGGATCAGTGTGGTAATTTATGTGTGGAGCCATGGGTGATGGGTGAGGTGTTAAATGAATATTTCCCATCTGTACTTACCATGGAGAAAGGCATGGAAGATAGTGAGTTCAGGGAAGAGAACAGTGACATCCTAAAACATCGATATTACAAAAGAGGAGGTTTTGGCAGTCTTGAAGTGCATAAAGGTGGATAAGTCCCCAGGGCCTGACTAGGTTTATCCTAGGACATTGTGGGAAGTAAGGGAAGAAATTGCTGGGGTTCTGGTGGAGATTTTTGAGTCTTTGTTAGCCAAGGGTGAGGTACCAGAAGACTAGAGGGTTGCCAGTGTTCTTTATTTAAGAGGGTTTGCAAGGACAAGCCAGGGAATTACAGGCTGGTGAGCCTTAAATGAGTGGTGGGAAAATTAGAAGAAGGGATTCTGAGAGGCAGGATTTCTTTGCATTTCAAAAGACAAGGAGTGATTGTGGATAGTCAGCATGGCTTTGCACATGGGAAATCATATTCCACAATTCCACAAGTTTTTTCAAAAGATGACCAAAAGGATTGATAAGGCCAAGGCGGTAAATGTTGTCTATATGGACTTTAGCAAGGCTTTTGACAAGGTCCTGCATGGTAGGCTGGTCTGGAAGGTTTGATCATATCGAACCAGGGTGAGGGGATCTGAGGGGCAAGTGTTTCCACACAGAAGGCGGTGGGTATATGGAATGAACTGCCAGAGGCAGTGGTAGAGGCAGGAAGATTTACAAATTTTAAAAGTCATTTGGACAAGTACATGGGCAGGATAGGTTCAGAGGGATATGGACCCAATGCAGGCAAATGGGATAAGCTTAAATAGGAATAGTCATCTTGGTCAGCATTGATAAACTGAGCCGGACTCTATGAACCCACAAACCAAAACCATGATTTGATAACATATTAAAATCTTATCCAACAGTTGACACAGGTACCAAATAGAAGAAGGTGAAAGAGCTGACGTTTTCTTTACTCGGATCAGGAGGGTTAGGGAGAATGTGAAACTGATCAATTGTGATCTGAGGTGAGTGGCTTTTCAGACTTGAGGGCTAAATGGCTTACTATGTTATGTTTTCCAAATTGCCATGCCTCTTTCCTTCAGAAGGTTGCTTTGTACAGTGATCTGCATAGATCAGTTGAGGGCCTCTGCAAAACCAAAATGATTATTGTTGCTCTGACTGTTGATGCAAAAATCAGGAACAAACACGTCAAATTTTAATTTCAAACTCTGATTCTACAATATTACATGTTAACTGGTTGTATTAAGAAGTAAAAATATCATAAAACACATAAAAGTGTGAGCAATCAATGATTCACTTCAGTTATAGGAAATATTACAAAATAACTAGATTTTTGGTGCAGAATAGACAATACTTGCTCCCCAACATTACCTGTTGAACAATCTTTTCTATGCTTTTGTAGGCAGTTGTAACATTTCCACACCCACTAACTATAATTAGTATAAATAGAACTAAGTACAAGGGAAGGATTTCTACATTTGACTGCTAAATTCTACAATAATTGCACAAACAAATGGAAAGCAGGAAAATATGCCTCAATACATACATAATGCGGACATACACTGTAAAACTTAAAAGTTTAAGTGTCAAAATTCTTATGCAATCCTAGAGCACAAACATGGCTCATTACACTTTCTAGTTCTCTTAAGCAAGTACTTTTAAGCCTACAACTAATTAGCTGCTAACATATTATCATACACATATGGAAGTATTTGAATACCAATGTTATATACAACAACCTTGGGTTACATTTTAATATGAATACAGTGCAAGAGTGAGTGTTTCACATAAGTAGCATGTTTCAGTGTCAGAACTTGCTAATAATGATTTAATACTCCTTTAGCTTTAAAGATGATTTGTTTGTTGAAGAATAATATTTAAGAATTTGCTATGTCACTTCTAATTTTCTTGAACATTTTTCATATTAGATATCTCACTATGTATTTGGATTAAAATGTAGAGTTATTTCAGAATTCATATGGGAAAATTAGGAAACAAGCTATAATTTTATTTGTGAGGAGGAAGAGAATTTTTAAGGGCAACAAAGCAAAGGTGACTACCTCTATCAATGCATTAAACTGAGAGACCTAGTTTTGATGTGTTTGCTGGGGTACTTCTGGGTTTAGTTCTGTATTTTTGGCAACATTTGGACTTCCATGGAAGTACACATCATTATGAACTACATGCAATTGATTATCCAGGACTCATATCCCTGATCTCTCATGACTCATGATTCATGAACGGCATAGTAGCATAGTGGTTAGCACAATGCTTTACAGCGCCAGCGACCCAGGTTCAAATCCGCTCCGGTTTCCTCCCACATTCCAAAGACATATGGGTTAGGAAGTTATGGGCATGCTATGCTGGTGCCGGAAGCATGGCGACACTTGAGGGCTGCCCCCCAAAATCACTACGCAAAAGATATATTTCACTGTGTGTTTCGATGTACATGTGACTAATAGAGATCTTATCTTATTATCTTGATGGAATGTGTACACATGAATCCAATGGTATCAACTCGAGGCTGCGTTGTAATATTTCTCTTGATTAAATACTGTAATATTAGTAAATGTTTGATTTGTGAAATACAAGAATGGACTGATTGAACCAAGTAGTTTGCTTCTGTGCTGTAAGTTCTAAGTAAGGAATTTCCTAACACTGGAATATGGAGATTGGCTAATCAAATGTTTGACAAGTAAAAGTAGATCTCAGCAGGAATCAATGCCTTCTCAGTAGAGGAGAGAAACCTGGGAAACAAAAAGATTCAAAGAAATTGCTCCTGAATTGATGCCTGAAATCATTGAAAAATGGTCAGCATTTTTTTGGAGTCATTACTGATTATTGTGTTCCAGCTAAAGTAGTGATAATTAAGTTAGCACTACTGCCCACACCATCACTCATTTATGAACACCATTAAGTAAAACTAATATAAGACATAATGATCAATGTGACATCTGGTGTGTCGTTTTTATATCTTTTACATTTTATACCATTGCCTGCAGTCAAAATTAATATTAACTAATATAGTTCACTTGAACTATTACTTCAATCTCAACAGACTTCTCTGTGATACTTTAAACACTTGAATGTTGTTCTTGATCTACTGATTTTGTGGCAATATCTGTGAATTACATCATGAACTTCATAGTAATCAATTGAAGCAGAAGAATAAAGTAGCTTTGCAAGGGGAATGCGACTCTTTTGGTCAGGAGAGACAGCTGCTTTGGTTTCAGGTCTGAAAGAGTTCCTCAGACCCTGTTTTCCTTCCATTTCACCTCTGGCATACTCATTGGGGAAAAGAGAGATGTTCCATGGGAAACAATGTCATTAGTTAAATTCCTTTTTACATCAATGCATCTTACTTTTATTTATTTGTAGAATGTGGACATTATGGATAAGGCTAGCATTTGTCGTCAATTCCCAATTGTCCTTGGGAAGACAATAGTGGACTGCCTTTTAAAACCACTACAAGAAAGCAATGGTGTTTGGGTCGGTGGTTCTGGGATTTATACCCATTGACAATGAGGGCTCAATTTTTTTTACTTTACATGTTTTTGCTTCTGTGAAAATGTCATTATATTAGAGCCCATGATTTTCTGTTCAGATAATTAAATGTGCCATAGGATGGTATAAAGAAGCACAAAATGTTGTCTGGGTTTGTTGGCAAACCTTCTGCTCTCAACCAAGCCATGTCAGGCTATTTGTCCATTAATCAAATGGCTGTTTGTTAGATATTCCCACAGAAATTTCTGCTACCATTGTCTGAACAAGACAGGTAGTGCACCACAAAGTTATTCATAGAATGTAGTGTATTTTCAGACAGTTGGAGAGATGGTAATGACACACCACAGAAGTGTAAGTCTTCCTTTCCTTGAAGGTTTCTTCTGTTTTTTTCGACTACTGGATTATGGAGAGTGTTTTGGAGACAACAAACCAAAAGTGGACAATAACAGAAATGCATTGTACACAGTATTCCTGAGAAGGGCACAGTGGTCAAATCAGCAAAAGCCTCCTTACAGTTCTGTTATAATAACAGAAACTGCAGATAGGAATATATGTATGAAGCACATTTCACCAAGAAAAATAGAAAACCTTGTCACCCAATCCCTCATACCTCACTTGCTCACTCCTTATTACAGAACAATTCACTCATCTGAAATTGATGTGAAAAATACAATGAAAAGATGAAATTGTCTTAGTAATTTGTATTCAGGCCTTTCCTTTAGCAGTGTGCACTATGTTCTCATCCATCTTTGTATTTAATGGTGTACTAACCTTGTGAGGACCGTGGCAGCATTTTGTTTCCTTTCTGACAAAATCAGAAGTTTGGATTTTTTTTTACAACCATTTAGAATTCATTCAGAATTGTCAACATGTTTTACTGTAAATAGAATCAAACATATGAAGCATATTTCTTTAAGGAAATGCAGCAGCCTTATTGCAGTCTTTGGCTGAGTCAGTGATCATTAGAAGTCAAATACTATTCTTTGAGAAATGAACAAGAGTGCTGGAAATCAGAAACAGAAATTATACTCAGAATTTCCACACAGAAGTTTGACAGAACATTGGGGCCATTGGGGCCATTGGGCCCCACTGGTCTATGCTGCTGTTTGCAGTGAGAGTGTCATTGTGTTCTTTGCAATGATGAATGGCATGATGGAAACATCTTTTCTAGCATAAAGTTTATTCTGCAGCACATGTCATCTTGACCTTAATGTACTGCTGAATTTTGAAACAGTGGACCTTAGAATAAAACTTCTGTTAGCACCAACAGCATAATGTAACAGTGCCAGCGACCTGGGTTTAATTCCGGCCACTGTCTGCAAGGAGTTTGTACGTTCTCCCCGTGTCTGCGTGGGTTTTCTCCAGGTGCTCCGGTTTCCTCCCACATTCCAAAGACGTACGGGTTAGGAAGTTGTGGGTATGCTATGTTGGCGCCGGATACATGGTGACACTTGTGGACTGCCCCCAGAACAGTCTATGCAAAAGATGCATTTCACTGTGTGTTTCAATGTACATGTAACTAATAAAGATATCTTATCTCTTATGTACCTAAACATACACCATTCAATGTCTAAGCATATTGTCTCTTTTAAAAGATGTAAATATCTAACATTTTTCTGATTTCATTTCCACTCTTTCAGTTGTGTATAGTGGCAAAACCCTCAGCTACATTTCCAGTTCCATACTACTTGCACACCTTGACAGTGATTTTTAGATAAGCTACTTTCATGGACAATTGTCTGTGACAAAGTGAGTACAAAGCTGGACACAAGTTATTTGAAAACTTCACAGTTTTCTTCCTTACATTAGTCATGAAGGGAGTTAGCTAAGCAGTTTCTTCTATCTAGCCATATTATTTCTCATCTGGTGACAATGGGCTTGAATTCCAATCATAAGATTAGTTGGTTGAGAGTTTGAGAGCTGAATTAAATTCTGTTCTATCCTAAGGTATACACATGCAGTCTTTCTGGAAGACTTTTGTACTGCAATCATCCATGGACAACTTGGTTTGACTTCCAATACTAGCTGTGGCTCAGTCGTTCATATTCTTCTTTGAGTGAGCAGTTTCTGTGTTTATGTCCCCACCAGAGGCTGATGTTTGAGTGGGGCAGTGAAGCTGTCACGGGTGTTATCTTTTGGATGAGTTGCCAGACTAGGGCTTGTCTACTCGCTCAGGTGGATGCAAAACATCTCAAGGCACCGCTTTGAAGAAGAGTAGTCCTGATCAATATTGATCCCTGGTAAAGCAATTATAATCATACAGCTTCAGTAAATCAAGTAAGTTTATATAACTGTTCTATTCTCTTAAAGCAACAAATTCTGTACACTAAGATTAAAGAGCAAATTTCAGCAAATTGATATTATAGCATTTGACTTCAGCAAATCCTACTAGAGAATGATTGGGGTAAATTAGACAGCCCCTAAAATCATGTAAGGGGATTATGATATGCAATTAACCCACATTTGTTGAGTGCAAGGAAAGCAACATGCCAGCTTCAAGCTGCCTGCTTATTATAATAATTACTGCATGCAGCCAGCACTAACTGCAGTGTTAATTGGCTTGATGCATCAGCAGGAGCCCCCAAATCATAACCTCCTAGCACTAATTAAAGCTATGCTTAAAGAGAGATGCCTTATGACAGGAACAGATGCTGGCTGTCCTTAAGGAAGGAATCTGACATGGGAAAGAGTGAATGACTCATTGTGGAAAAGAATATTTTCAAAGGATTTCAAACCCAGCACTAGATGCCTTGTTAGATATGGTGGTATGCAGGGGAATTATACTGGGCATAAACTTGTTCGGAAACACCAGCAGTTTTGCACCAAAAGTGGAGGCACTCCTCTGTGTAAATGGAATTAAGTTTGGGATTCTCAAACATACACAGAAGTCCCAAACTTGCTTGCCAAATTTTGGTGGAGTTATTACTCAGATTTAGTTCACTGATTCAGCATTTCCTTAGCACATGCTAGGGAATCTGCCCACTGAACCTCCAACAGAGAGGAATGACTGTGAAGAGCTCTATACAATATATGGTTACTGTGCAAACAGCAGCCACCAATGTCTCAATGCTGCTGTGGAATCTCAGACCGCTACCTTTCTGGCGACGGATTACAATTCTCAGGGTCTCCCAGTAGTTCAGCAGTTTGTTCTTTATCAGATTACTGAAAAAAGTGTAAAGTTCACAAGTTTGGGCAGTGGTATTGGAATAGCATAGGCTGGTAACCCTAGTGCAGTTTGTAGATGGGGCACACAATGCCACATTGCAAAGGGGTACAGGGAATGAATGTTGTATGGATGGTGGATGGCGAATGGGCTGCTTTGACCTTTAAGGTTTTGGTGGTGTTGGTGCTGCATTTATCCAAGCAAATAGAGAGTATTCCTTTATATTCCTGACCTGTGCCTTGTAGATGGTTGGGACTATGTAATGTCAGTAACTCGTGATAGGATACACAATCTCTGACCTACTCCTGTAACCACAGTATTTATGCACCTAATTCAGTTAAGTTACTTGTGAATTCTGAGCCCCAGGATATTGACAGCAGATGATGGCAATGCCATTGAATGTCAAGGGTAGATGGTTAGATTTTCTTTTGTTGGAGATGATCATTTCCTGACACTTGTACGGTGCAACTCTTACTTATCTTTTATCACTTCACGTTCGAAAGTTGTCTAGAATTTGCTACGCCACCTACCTCAGCGAAAAAATGAAAGGAGACATCATTACCAGTGAAAAGAGAGTTAGTTGTTCAATTAGCTGGATGGGGTGATAATCAAGAGGGGCATTTTACCTGGAATAGTGCTGAGATTCTACACAAGATGCTCTCTTTCCATTAATACTTTGTGGTAGAAGATGGTGTGGTTTTTGGAGGTCAATCATCCCAGATCCAGGACAGAAGTTCCTCAGGGCAGTGTCTTAAACCCAGCCACATCCAGGTGCTTCAATTAAGAAATAGGAACAGAAATCAGATGTGCAGCCCTTTCTGCTTGCTCCACCATTCAATCGGAACATGATTTGATCTTTTATTCCAGTGCCAATTTCCTGTTCTAACCCCAATCCCTGATTTCCCTTCATACCCAAAACTTAATTGATCTTTGTCCATGGTCAACAACCTTGAGACAGGATACCCTGAGGCCCTCTTCATCATCGCAGGGGACTTCAATCAGGCCAACCTCAAGAGTGTGTTACCAAAATACTATCAGCACAACTCGTGCTCCAACACCCTTGACCACTGCTATACAACCATCAAAGATGCCTTCCGAGCCACCCCTCATCCTCACTTTGGGAAATCGGACCACCAGGCTGTGCTCCTTCTCCCTGCATACAAACAGAAACTGAAACAGGAGGATCCGGTACGGAGAGTCGTGCAGTGCTGGTCTGAGGAAGCAGATGAGCTCCTACGTGACTGCTTTGAGACAGTGAATTGGTCCATGTTCAAAGACTCAGCTGCCAGCCTTAATGAGTATGCCACCACCATCACGGACTTTATCAGCAAGTGTGTGGAGGACTGTGTAACAAAGAAGACAATATGGGTGTTCCCAAACAGGAAACCATGGATGAACTGGGAGATCCACTCCCTACTGAAGGAGAGGACTGCTGCACACAAATCTGGTGATCCTGATCTGTACAAGAAATCGAGGTATGATCTTCGGAAAGCTATCAGGGATGCCAAGAGATAATACCAACTCAAGATGGAGTCCCTGACCAGCCGTCAGTCATGACAGGGCTTACATGCCATAACAAGCTACAAGACGAAGTCGGGCTGCATAGCTAATAACAGCGCATCCTTTCCTGATGAACTTAACACATTCTATGCGCGTTTTGAACAAAAGGGAAGTGGATTGTCACCGTCCACACTGACAGCCACCAACGCAGCTGAACCTGTGACCACAGTGGAGGACATAAGATCAGTCTTCTGGAGAGTGAAGACGAGGAAAGCACCTGGCCCAGATGGTGTCCCGGGCCATGTGCTCAGTTCTTGTGCTGATCAGCTGGCAGAAGTATTTGCGGACATATTCAACCTCTCCCTGCTTTAATCTCAGGTTCCCTCCTGTTTTAAGAAGACCACTATCATCCCGGTACCAAAGAAAAGCAAGGTAACATGTCTCAATGACTACCGACCAGTGGCTCTGACATTCACCATCATGAAGTGCTTTGAGAGGTTGGTCATGGCACTCATCAACTCCAGCCTACCAGACAACCTGGACCCATTGAAATTCACCTATCGGCTAAACAGGTCTACAGCAGATGTCATCTCCCTGGCCCTACACTCAGCTCTGCAGCATCTGGACAGTAAAGGCACATATGTTAAACTATTGTTTATTGACTACAGCTCTGCCTTCAATACAATAATTCCAAGCAAGCTTGTCACCAAACTCCCAGACCTAGGACTCAGCACCTCCCTCTGTAACTAGATCCTTGACTTTCTAACAAACAGACCACAATCAGTAAGGATAGGCAGCAATACCTCCGACATGATTATTCTCAACGCTGGTGCCCCAAAAGGCTCCGTCCTCAACCCTCTACTCTACTCCCTATATACTCGTGACTGTGTGGCCAGATTCTGCTCTATCTACAAGTTTGCAGATGATACCACTGTTGTAGGCCGTATCTCAAACAGTGATGAGTCAGAGTACAGGAAGGAGACAGAGAGCTTAGTGGAATGGTGTCATGACAACAACCTTTCCTTCAAAACAAAAGAGCTGGTCATTGACTTCAGGAAAGGGGGCGGTGTACATGCACCTGTCTACATCAATGGTGCCGAGGTCGAGAGGGTTGAGAGCTTCAAGTTCCTGGGAGTGAACATCACCAACAGCCTGTCCTGGTCAAATCATGTAGATGCCATGGCCAAGAAAGCTCACCAGCACCTCTACTTCCTCAGGAGGCTAAAGAAATTCGGTTTGTCCCCTTGACTCTCACCAGCTTTTACCGATGCATTACAGAAAGCATCCTATCTGGATGTATCACGGCTTGGTATGACAACTGCTCCGCCCAGGACCGCAAGAAGCTGCAGAGAGTTGTGGACACAGCCCAGCACATCACGGACACCAGCCTCCCCTACTTGGACTCTGTCTTTACCTCTCGTTGTCTTGGTGTGTAGCAAGCCAGCATAATCAAAGACCCCACCCACCCGGGACATTCTCTCTTCTCTCCTCTTCCATCGGGTAGAAGATACAGGAGCCTGAGGGCACGTACCACCAGACTTAAGGACAGCTTCTACCTCACTGTGGTAAGACTATTGAACAGTTCCCTTATTCAATGAGATGGACTATGACCTCACGATCTATCTTGCTGTGACCTTGCACCTTATTGCATTGCACTTTCTCTGCAGCTGTGACACTTTACTCTGTACTGTTATTGTTTTTACCTGTACTACTTCAATGCACTCTGTACTAACTCAAGTAACTGCACTGTGTAATGAATTGACCTGTACAATCGTTTTGTAAGACAAGCTTTTCACTGTACCTCGGTACAAGTTGACAATAATAAAACCAATACCAATACCAAGAAATAAATTCAGCAACTGAGCCTCCAGTCCACCTTGGGTAGAAGATTCCAGGGATTCACTGCCCTTTGGGTGAAGCCATTTCTTCCCATCTCAGACTTGAATGGGTAACCTCTTATTTTAATGTAGTGAACCCTGGTTCAAAGCATCCCAGCCATGAGAAACATCATTGCTACATCCACCATATCAATATTTCAATGATGTCTTCTTTCATTTTTCAAAACTCTAGTTAGTATAAACTAACCTGCATTATCCCATCATTAAAACAATCCCACCTAGTCCCAGGAACCAATCTGGCTGAGTATTGGTGGAGCTGTATTCTTTCAGACAGTTATAGAGCAATCTATCACATTCTTAACTTGTGCCCTGTGTATTGAAGAAAGGCATGGGGGAGTCAGATGGTGAGTTATCTGATGCAGAGCATTCAGTCTCTGACTTGTTTGTGTAACAATAAAAGTTATCCAGTTGGAACAAAAACAGAAAATCTGGAAATAAACAGCAGAATAGACAGCATCCAAGGCTATACAAAAAAAAGTCAACATTTCAGGCCAATGATGTTTCGTCATAGCTGGGAATAATTAGTGATAATGCAAGTCTTAAGTAGCATAAGGAAGAAGGAGTGAATAAAGGTGAAGGCTTGGAATAGACAGAAAGGCAGGAGAGATTGAAAAACATTGGATATAATGGTCCAAAAGATGGGAGGCGATAATAGGAAATAAAATGTCCATAAGACCTTAAGATAAAGGAGCAGAATTAGGCCAATAAGCCCATCAAGTCTGCTCCACCATTTAATCGTGGCTTATTTTTTTTTCTCAACCCCATTTCTCCTGCCTTCTCCCCGTAACTCTGTAACCCCCTTGCCAATCAAGAACCTATCAATCTCTGCCTTTAAATACACACAATGACTTGGCCCCTGTGGCAACAAATTCCACAGATTCACCACCCTCTGGCAGAAGAAATACCTCCTCATCTCAGTTTTAAGGGGACATCTCTTTATTTTGAGGCTGTGCCCTCAGATCCTGTGTCAGTCTGAAGGGAAGGAAATTCAGAATAATTGTCAGAGTTATCAGAGGAGTATGAGGTGAAAGCTGGAGGTCTGGAAGAAAAATGTCAGAACATTCTGATCATCTAAATCATTGATTACAATGTTGCTTTCAGAAGACTGCTGTGTGCTGAGCTAAAAGATGAGGTACTATTCATGAAGCTGAATACACTGAGCTTTACTAATCCATTCAGGAGAAGGAGGAGAATTAATGTGATGGATGAATGAAAACCTGAGGCCATGCTGGTAAATTGAATGTCAGTAGAACATTGAAAATAGAACATAGAAGAGTGCAGCACAGGAACAGGCCCTTCAGCCCATCATGTCTGCACTGACCAATAATATGAACTTTACTAATCCCATCTGGCTGCATCTGGTCTGTATCCCTCCTTACCTGCCTGTTCATGTGTTTATCTCAGTGCCTCTTCAATGTTGCTCTTATATCTGTTTCCACCCAACTGCACTGGCAGCACATTCTAGGCACCTACCACTCTCTGTGCCTCAGACATCTCCTTTAAGATAAGAGATATCCTTTACTAGTCATGTGTATATCGAAACACACAGTGAAATGAATCTTTTGCGTAGAGAGTTCTGTTGGGCAGCCCGCAAGTGTTGCCACGCCTTCCGGCGCCAACATAGCATGCCTTTCCCCTCTCACCTTAAATCTATACCCTGTTGTATTTGACATTTCCATCCTGGTAAACAGACTGACCTTATCTATGCCTCTCAGAATTTTATATATTTCTACCAGGTCACACTCAGTCTCTAACACTCCAGAGAAAACAATCCACCCACTCCTTATAGCTAATATGTTCCAATCCAGGCAACAATGTGGTGAACCTCTCCTCACCCTCTTCAAAGCCTTCACATCCTTCCTGTAATGTGACGACCAAAACTGCACATAATACCCCAAAAGCTTTTATACTCAAGGCCCTGACCGATGAAGCCAAATATGCCATACGCCTTCTTTACCACCATTTCCACTGGTGTTGCCACTTTCAGGGAGCTGTGGATTTGCAGCCCAGAATCCCTCTATACATCAAGGTCTTGCCATTTACTGTATACTTTCCTCTTGCATTTGATCTTCCAAAGTGCAACACCTACATTTGTCTGGATTAAATTCTATCTGCTATTTCTCCACCCAAATCTTCAACAGAAAGTGCTCCTGAGAGCCATAAACTGATCTAAATTTGGTTGCCACTAACAGTTAAATGATAACATTGTGGCCAGAGAATACAGTACAAATATATTACTGCTTTTTGCTGAAAGTGTGTTTGGAGCCAAGCTGCAGGAAGCTAAAAGGGCAAATGATACAAGTGGGGTCCATTCCATTACACTTTGGCATGCCATATACAGTTGGAAAGTCTCTGAGAGTCGGGAGGTGAATTATCTTCTGTTGAATGTCCCAGTCCTCTGAATTGTTCTTACCGCATCATATTTATAAAGTTCCTTCAGTCATTGTACATTGAGATCATGAACAGTTCATAAGCAGATAATTTTTATATCCCAGTGACCTCCTTTTGTTTATTGCACTGGCTTAATTGCAGCTGGCAGAACAGATTGCCACAGAATGAAGGCATCATGACTGCTGCCAAGATTCCAGGGACAGACCTGTATGACTTATTCCCTTTAGTCATATACCACTTACACACTAAGAGTGTGGAATCGGGTTCGGCTCCAGTAAGTGGCAGAGTTGACATGTGGTCCCTGCAAATTAATGTGCATACAGTTACTGGAACCCTCCATCACAAGGAGTGCTACAGTTCTAACAAAGCCTGGTGTTTCTCCACTGACTGCTAAGAGATAATGAAACTTAGAGGCTAGAAAGCTGCAAAATATTGCATGTATCTGTCACTCCAGCCTAGAAGGAGCCTGATACATAAAAATTCAATCTAGGCTTTGTCTTGACAGCCACTTACATTATGGATCTCTTCCTGTTCTGAAGTAGCATTTGTGGCTGGCATACCTGTCAAATTTCAGCAAAGATTTCCCAATGGAGATGAAGTCCACTCATACATTGCCTTTCACTCAGTGCCAGGTAGAATTGTTCCTTGCACTTCATGTCTTTCTACTGTGAGTACTTCTTCCCCACATTCTTTCTCCTTCTTCCAACAGCTTGCCATGTTATGTAGGGCCCCTGCTCATTCTCCCAGCCATTCTACGTTTCAAGGGGAATGCCTAATAATGCATCCAATGGGTTTGGATGCATAGATGTTCTTCAGCATTTGTCCTATCACTCTCTGGCTTTACAGACATCTGTAGTAATTAACAAACATTTGAAGAATTATACCAACAGCTGGAAGTTCAATGCAAGCAAATAAACTTCAAAAAGCACTGGTGGGAGATTCTTCCCAATGCCTAATACTTGTTTAGCTGAGCAAGCTTAAAAGCGACTGTCATCTGGAAAGCTGTTACTAAACTAAAACTGGCATCAAATGAGTGTTGCATATTGATTAACATCATAATCTGCTTGTTTTGTATGTATTTAGTAGAAAATAGCTGCATCTTCACTAATGTTTTACCATGTTTTACATGCAATTCACAGTGGGAATATACAGAACCAATTGCATGCCATTGTGTTTCTCGAACAGCAGCTATGATGATGAAATAATGTGTCCAGCTGAGTCCAGTCAAGCTTTTATACTCATGTCCAGGACTTGCCCTTTAAATAAAATTTTCATTACATCTTCCATGTTTTACTCTCCAATATACTGCAATGGGGATTCTTTTTACAAAATCAAGGATTAAGTAAAAAGAATGTTCTGAAAATCAGCTTATTCCCATTGAAGCACTGCATTCACTTTAAGGAAAGCCTTTCCGACATTACTAATGGGAGTGGGAAGAGCCTGTATGCAAATTCATTGATATTTTTAAATTAATTGGAGAATTAGCTGAAACATAGAGGGAAATTAAAATTCTCTGCACTACCTTTCCTTCACAATTGGTTCATGATTCCATCCAAAATGAAAGATCCTAGTGCAATAGATAACATGAACCTTTGTGATCAAGAGATTAAAAGTTTTGATTAGTTCAGCAAAGTCTTAATACGTTTTATCACTTAAAGTAATTTATAAGAAGTTCAAGGAGTCTCAAGGAAATATTGGTAGGATATTAGGAAATGATGTAATTTATGTATCATGAAACTCAACTGGATTAAGACAAGGAGTTCCACAGAAATCTGACTCTATGTCAGATAAATCATGAATTTATTGGTGAGGCTTTGTTATTGGTGCATAGTCCTCACTGACTGATTTTCCTCTGTGTTTCGCTGCAAAGGAGCTAAATCTATCCCACTGACTTTCAAGGAGAGGAGAGATTCCTGTTCATGCAGAAAATGTGAGAAAAGGATTTGTTTTTTCTTAAAGGTCTGCAAACCTTGTAATTCATCCCCCTTCAATAGCATGAAATGCAGTATTTTATAGTGTTGTTGCATTATATGATGCCTCCAAAATCCATGCAGTTGACTTCAGTAGAATGGATTTTAAAGATGGAGTACAATACAAAGCATTGCAGATTGAGGATGGATGTCCAGGCAAACAACTTTTTTCTGGATTGTCTAACAAATTCTCTATCATACAGAAATGACACAAATTCTTCATTTCGATTCAAGCTTTCAAACTTTTACTTTGTCACAAGGTAATTGTGTTGGCAACAAAGACAAGGAAGTCAATCTGACACATCTCCAATAACTATCTTTAACCTTAAAATGTCAGCTTCAGTCAACATCACAATGTTGCAGATTCATGCCCTGCTCCAGGATACCAGAAAGTAGTCTTGGGTTGATACTTCATGACAGTACTGAATTGTCAGAATACAGTCATCCTCATGAAATGTTGAATGGTTTGACAGTGCCTCAGTTAAAATGAATGTGTTGGATTCTAAGTCACATTCTGGTTGGCCACTACATCCTAAGAAACATATGCTGATTCATCTCATTTACTATATGTAGAATTGTGTGGTACATAGAATGATCATCAAGCTTACCTAACAATATCTATACTTTCTGAATAATTGATTAACCATGAAGATTTTTTGCAATTACATGAGTATTTGATAAACGCTACATTACTAGAAACATTTTTTTCAAGCGGTTAACTATCCACTTGACTGGTATAAGTGTTAAACTTCAATGATTTAGCTTAGAGTGCAAAACTACTAAGGAAATCTTAGAACAGGAGAATGCACAGAGTTAATACACTGACAAAGCCCTATGTGTATGAACTCTCAATCATCAGCAAGGTGACAGAAACTGTCATTGACAGTGTAATCAAGCAGTACTTACTCATCAATAATTTGTATATAGATGCCTATTTTGGGTTTCCAGGACCATCTGGCACCAGCCCTCACCATAGCTTTGGCCCAAACATGAACCAAAGACCTGAAATTCAGAATTGAGGTGAAAGTGATTTCCTTTGGCATCAAGGAGTCCTGGTAAAATACAGATGCTTCATCAATGACCTTTCTTCCATCAGGATGTCAGAAGTAAGGATGCTTATTGATGATCTTGCTATGTTCAATTCTATCCACAACTCCCCATGAAGCAGTCCATGTTGGCATGCAGCAAAATCTAATCAAAATTCAGACATAAACTGATAAGTGACAAATAACACTGGTATCTCAAAAGTACCAGTCAATGACATTTCCAACAATAGAGTGAATAACCACCCTGGTCCTGACATTGAAAGATATTACCATCAGCTAATCTCCCACCATCAACACCTTGGGATTCACCATTGACCAGAAACTCAACCTGGACCAGACACGTAAGTAAAGTGGCTTACAAGAGCTGCTCAGAGGCTGGGTATCCTGTGGCAAGTCACCCAACTCCTGACCACCAAAAACTTTTAAACAAGGCACAAATCGGAAGCATGATCAAAATCACTCAAATTGCCTGGATGAGTGAAGCTCACACAAATCTCAAGAAGCTTGACACCATTCAAGACAAAGCAGCCCACTTGATCAACACTCTGTCCACTATTCTAAACATTCATCCTTCTACCTCTGACACATATTGGCTGTAGCATATAATCTACAAAATACACTGCAGTTCCTCCCCTAAGCTACTCCAACAGCATCTCCCAAACATTGATCTCTGCCAATAAGGGTGCATGCACATAGGACACCACAGGCTCTTGCCCATGGCTGCACACAGATGAAAGATCAGTGATATACTTCCAAATCAGTAATGAAGTATATCACTGATCTATGATCTTCCCTGGTCCTAAATCCTGGCACTCTTAACCAACAAACACTGAGAGTTCCTTCACCAGAGGACTGCAGCCAGGATCCTGAATAATGAATAAAATTTAAATTAGAAATTAAACATGATAAGTGGATGAATGAAGCACCTGTTGAGAGGATCACAGAGCTCTCACATTCTAAGAGAACTAAACCATTGCAAAATATTCCAGACAGGCTCCAACTTGGTCCAACATTTGGAGACCTAGCAGAAGACTCAAAAGAACCACATGGCATGGGATCACAATGGAGAAGCAAATATACTAAGATGCAATAACAGCACAGCATTCCCATGGAGTTGAAGGAAGGAAGTAATTCTGAAAGTTTTACAGACAATGGTCATGCAGTCTGTGGTATTAGAAATGGTGGTATTAGAAATGAGCACACCAAAATTATAGAAATTGTCTCATGGGAGCGAGTACAAGCATGCAAGAAGTTGCTGGGTAATCTTACAGGGATAAAGAGATTAGCAAGTGGCATTTGAAATGGAGGTGGATACGTTTTGAGGATTAATTTTGCTTCTTGTGTGTAATTTGGCTCAGTTATGGATGAAACTGGACCTGGATGTGCTTTGTTATATTCAAAATCAAAAGCAGCATAGGAAGAGTTGTCCATTAAGTCACTTGAGTATGTTTGATCATTCAGTTAAAGTACAACATACACTTGCCATCTGTTCCCTTGATACATTCACTTTTCTTTGCTTAACTCCAGAAGAGCTGCCATAGCTGTATGTAACTAAAATAGTGATGAACGTTCTCCTCTCCCCAATCTCTGTAACCACCTGTAATATTTAGCTCATTGAAGGTGCTTAAAGATATAAATCAAAATGCAGATCAGATTAAACTACCCCTTGCTGAAGCCTGGTTTGTGGAACTTATATTGGATTGTGGGAATGCTGTGATTGTTCCTTTAGTAACTCAATTATTTTTATCATTCTTTTTGTCCTTTGAAAAATAAAAGTCAAGTTCATGAGTATTTCCCTTTCTTACGTTTATCTAAATTTTTAACTATTTTTATGCCACTTGCTGGGTTAAAAGTATGAATTTCTGATTTATCTTCAATCCTTCCTATCAATGGCTCACATGTGTACAATAAAATTAGCGGAAAAAAGAAGCAAATTTGTCTACAATCCTAGACAAAGCCATGTAATAGGATGGTAATTTATTTACCAGTTCTTTCCCCTTTGATAACAAATTTTAGCAAACTCAATAGAATCTAACCATAATCTTATTTAACAGCTATGAAACCTGAATAGTTATACATTCACTGGAGGATTATTTACTCATCAAGTAAGTGAATTTATAAAATTTGAATTCACGTAAAAGGAAAATAAAGCAGGAATTCAATTTAAACATCAATACCTGTTAACAACTTTTAGTCTTTGGAAAAAAAAATGACTCCACTGAGCTATTTTCACATAAACATTGAATTTCATACAGGTAGTGACAAAGGATTTTGCATTTTGCTCAATAAAATTAACCTCTTTGATTCCTTAATTAAGTTTATAATTACATTTAATTATGATTAAATGATTAACTTGACTGCTATTTCTCTTTATTCAATCTTGGTCCTTAATGTTCTAATCAAATCTTGCTCCATAACACTCTGAAGGGGTGGTCCATCAGCCACTGAGCCCAAAGTAGCTTTTGATCTTGCTCCAGTGATTTTCTTCAAAGTAAAAGTAGGACTTGACTGCATTTTTCCCTATATTTAGTATTTGGCTGCTGTAAAATTGGACAGTTAACCTCAAATATGTAATAACTAACATTATTCAAATAATGCAGACACCAGCAGATGGGATGAATGTCAGATACTGGCACAAGGAAGTACCAACTTTAATAATGATTCAAAGCAATTATTCCCAATTCTTAGATTCTGTGAGTCGGATTTATATTTTAAAAGCAATGGCAAGACTATCAGCATTCTCCATTACTGAAGAATACACCAGACAGCAACATCCAGTAACCATATATGGGCAGCTAAAACTGGGAATCGGGAAATTGCTGTCCAAGTTGTCCTGCTCCTCCAGAAATATTGTAACAGAATCATGCTGAGAGACATGGGTTTTCAATTACATGGAAGGGGATGCAGTTAATTGGATTTACATTAAAAATACCTGCAAAGCATGCCAGAAAATAATAGTTTGTCTATTCTATTTTTAACAGTGCTAGGGATTTATTTGATGCCAAACAACCTCTCTGGGCTTGAAAATTAACTTTTACATATGTGAAGTGTCAATCATTCAGACTGTAATGTCTTATCTTAATGTGCAGATTTACTTTATTATTCTATCATAAAATCCCATATTTGTATCTCCCTATTTCACTTTCTATAATTAATTTTAGAATAAACTCAACATTTTTGATTGAAACTTCCATATTCAAGTTCTGCACTGGTCATTAACGTTTCTTTATGGGTTAAGGAGATTCTGATTCAGATTAGTTTACGGTCATGTACACCAAGGTGCAATGAAATTCATTGCTCTTGTAGAGTTCACAAAGTAAACAGTATACATGGTAATAACAAATACAATAATAAATACAACAAAGAGGGCAAAACACACACAAAATGCTGGAGGAACTCAGCAGGTCAGGCAGCATCTATGGAGGGAACCAAACAGTCGACGTTTCAGCCCGAGGCCCTTCATCAGGTCTGGAAAGGAAGATGGCAGAAGCCAGAATAAAAAGGTAGGGAGAGGGGGAGGAGCAGGTGATAGGTGAGTCCAGGTGAGGGGGGAAGGTAGGTGGGTGGGGCAGGGTGGGTGAAAGAGAATGATGTGAGAAGCTGAGAGGTGATAGGTGGAAGAGGCCAAAGGGCTGAAGAAGAAGGAATCTGGTGGAGAGGACAGTAGACCATGGAATAAAGGGAAGGAGGTGGGGAATGAGAGGGAGGTGAGGATAGGTTGTGAGGGCGGGAAAAGGGAAAGAGAAGGAGTAAGGGAGCCACATGAATGAGGAAAAACAAAGGGAGGAATGGAAAGGGGGGGGGCAAGGGAAAACAGAGGGGAGTTGTTATCAGAAGTTAGAGAAATAGAGCCGTCAGGTTGGAGACTGACTACCAAAGTGGAATATGAGGTGTTGCTCCTCTAACCTGCATCTGGCAGAATGTTGCGAAGATTGTGGTGCAATCAGAAGAAGTGCAAAAGGAAATGCTAAAGTGACATCAACAGAATAACTGAGAGAAGTAGAATTAAGAGTCCGAGAACATGGTAGCACCACTGGGAAGGGGATGTGAAGGAGGTGATTGGTTCAGAAGTCTGATGGCAGTGGGGAAGAAGCAGTTCTTAAGTCTGGTCATCTGGACTTTCAAGCTCTGTATCTTCCCCCAGAAGGTAGAAGAGTGAAAAGGGAATGGCCAGGGGGACAGGCATGACAATACTATTAACCTTCCCGAAGCAACGCACCATGAAGGTGGACTGAATGGAAGGAAGTGAAGAGCCTGTGATGGATCTAGACCTAGAAGTTCTTCAGCACATTGAATAGAAATTGGAATTGGTTTATCATTGTCATGTGTACCGAGAGACACTAAAAAACATTCATACAAATAATGTCAAAACATAAGTACATTGAGGTAGTACAAGGGAAAAGCAATAACAGAGTGCAGAATATAGTGCTACAGTTATAGAGAAGGTGCAGTGCAGGTAGACAATAAAGTATAAGGGCCATAACAGGGTAGAGTTCATCTTAACAACAAGAGGTCCATTCAAGAGCCTTATAACAGCAGGATATAAGCTGTCGTTGAGTCTGGTGGTGTGTGTTTTCAAGCTTTTATATCTTTAGCCCAATGGAAGGAGGGAGGAGAGAGGATGTCCGGGGTTGGAGGGGTCTTTGAGCTGTTGGCTGCTTTCCCGAGGCAGCAGTAAGTGTAGACAGAGTCCATGGAGCGAAGGTTGGTTTTCATGATGGACTGAGCTGTGTCCACAACTTTCTGCAATTTCTTGCAGTCTTGGACAGAGCAGTTGCCATTGAAGCAGCAATGTATGGAGAGCATATGACAGCTTAGTGTGAGGATTTGAGGAACAACATTCTACCAAGTGCAATTTGACATATTCTAACATGCATAACGATTCTTAGCTTTGTATGCACAAATCCCATGTTAGGCCTGAATGAACTTGGGCAACACAGTGGCTAAGCTAGTACAACTGCTGTCTGACAACTCCACTGAGCCTGGTTCAATCCTGACCTCCAGTGCTGACTGTGTGGAGTTTGCATGTTCGTCATGTGACCGTGTGGGCTTCTGCTGGGTGCTCCGGATTCCTCCCACATTCCAAAAACATGCAGGTAGGTTGGTTAGTTGGCCACTGTAAATTGTCCTTAGTTTGGATGAGTGGTAGAATCTGGGGGTGATGGTGGGGGCGGGGTGGGGGGAGAGGTTAATGGGAAAGTTGGGAAAGTAAAATGGGTTGGGGTAGGAAATGGGTGCTCGATATTCAGCCTGGGAGGCTGAAGGGCTTGTTCCCCTGCTGTGTCATACTATGCTTTTGTGAGAAGCAACATTTCTCTTACCAGGGCAGCAGGTTTTGCGATCAACCACTTGAGCTGCTGGCTTGTCTAGCTGTGAATTTTCACCTTGAGCGGCAGGATTCAGAACATCAAGGATCCCAGGGAAAAAAAGTAGGAACCTATCTTGAGGAAGAATGAGATGGAATCCTAACTGCCTGAATTCCTGACGGTGGTCCTGTCAGGTTGTCTGATGAAGGCCTACTATTTTGTTGGGCCCATGCTGTTCATTTGCCACATGATCATAGCAGAGCACATTGTAAGATAGATTTCTTGATTTCTTTATTAGTCATATGTACATCGAAATACACAGTGAAATGCATCTTTTGCGCAGACTGTGCTGGGGGTAGCCCGCAAGTGTCACCACGCTTCTGGCGCCAACATAGCATGCCCACAGCTTCCTAACCTGTACACCTTTGGAATGTGGGAGGAAACCGGAGCTCCCAGAGGAAACCCACGCAGAGGCACGGGGAGAACGTACAAACTGCTTACAGACAGCAGGCGGAATTGAACCCAGGTCGCTGGCGCTGTAAAGCTTTACGCTAACTGCTACACTATCATGCCTGCCTAACACCACACAAGAGCAGCCGGCAGCCTCCATAAGTAAGCACAACGTAATCATGTAAGACAAAGTGAATATTGGAAAGTACACAATGCATACATGGAACAATCCGCCTTTAGATAAAATTCAAACACATAACATATTTCTAGTCCAGCTTCTTGTTCAAAGGGATTCCACCTCTACCAGAGGATGCTGCACCAAAATAACTCTCCAATTCTAGTGAGCTTGATTTCATTGGCCAATACCAACAGTTCTGAATGAAACTGCCAGAGCTCAGTTATTTCATCTGTAGTAGCTCCTGAACATTGAGCAACAAACAATCTGCTGGAAGAACTCAGCGGGTCGAGCAGCATCTGTGGGAGGACAGGAATTGGTGGCATTTTGATTGCATCAGGATCTGCATGGTCCTGATGCAAGATTCCGACCTGAATGTCAACAGTTCCTTTCCCTCCACAGATGCTGCTTGGCTCATTGAGTTCTTCCAGCAGATTGTTTGTTGCTCTGGATTCCAGCATCTGCAGTCTCTTGCGTCTCAGCTTCCGAACTTTGTTGCCTTTGTTGCAGAGTGTGGAAGTCCAGGACTTAATGGCAGATTCAGGAAACTAGTAGAGGTGGAATACAGTGAAGAGCCTGGGCTTGCTGGGATTTCCAGCATCGTGCCAGAGGATCACGTCTCAAGAGTTAATATCCAAGACCCCATTTCACCAGAGATTGCAGGGCAAGGGATCAGAGACAGTTAAATATTATTAAAAATTAGTAAAATTCACATAGGTTTTACAGAAAGCAAAGTCCTATCCACAACTATTGCGATTGGCAGTTGCTATTGAGGAAGGTTTGGGGAGGGGAGACCACCCTGCACAGCCAGTAACTCAGTCACCATTGAGAGCAATAACTAAATGCAGGGCGAGTATCTAATTTGTGCCATGGGACAGAGTTTAAAAATATTGTGGCTGATAGTGGAGTGTGTGGTGCAGCAGTTGTTGCAGCAGCCTCTATGCTCCAGTGACTCAGGTTCTCTCCAGATCTCAAGTACTATCTGCGTGGAGTTTGCAAGTTCTCTCCATGACTGCCTGAGCTTCCTATGAATGCCTCAGATTCCTCCCACATCCCAATGAGGTGCAGGTGGTTTAATTAGCTAGGTTAATGGCAAAAAAAAGTCCAAGGGGAGTTGAAGGGGATTATGAGAGAGAATAAGTTACTGAGGTACAGGGGGAAATAATGGTGTGCAAGTCCAAATTCCTAGGAGCCAAAATGGATGCATTGAGCTGAATGACTGCCTACTGTGTCACTAAGAATGTAAGACACAATAGGAAACCATATTTAGTTGACAATTTTCTAGAAATATATCCACAATTAGTTGTGTTTTAATATGTTTCATATTTTCTGACAGTATAGAAGGTTGACCACTTGGCCTATCAAGTCTATTCTAGTGCTGAAACCAATTCTATCAGTCCCATTCCCCCACTTATCTTCTTGTAGCCTAATCTCTCTCACCTGCCCATCAACGCTATTCTGATCCTCCTGCCATTCACCTACATAAGGGTAATTTACAGGAACCAATTCAGCTACCAATCCACAATTTTTTGGGATATTGGAGGAATGTGGACCACTTGGGGGAATCACACATGGTTACAGGAAAAATATGCAAACTCCACACAGATAGCACCAGGGAGCAGAGTTCCCAGAGCCATGAGGCAGCAGCACTTCCTACTGTACCACTGAGACTCCTAGTTTTATAGTCTGTCTCTGAAATTCAGTTCCATTGGTTCCAATGGAATTAATTTCTTAGGCAGAACACACCCACACTACAAAATGGCTTGTTTTGCGCTGCTAACCAGCATTGAATTTCTAAGCACACAGATATTATTTCAGATTTACAGCATCCAGAATATTGTGCTATTATTTGATAGATTATCACAATTTCTTTTAAAGAAGACCAAATATAAACTAAGTAAAATGTTATGATTAATGTAGTTTTCACTCCATTACAATATAGGTCATTTAGTCCTAAGAGACAAGAGCTTTGAGTTACATGTTCATCTTGATAATATTGTGGGGAAGCTCGTGATTGAAAAACCCTCCAGCTGATGAAAAAAAAATGGGGCAGCATCTCAACTCCAGTAAAGCTTTTGAATTATAGTTGTATTTGTGCTGAAGGGGAATCGTAATTTATTAGGCTGAGTAATTAAGTTATGCTTTTAAGATGCCAGTGCACCCTTTGTGAGCATAAAACTAACATCTGTAAAAGCACTATTGTGTGTTCCAACAATGGAAAAGATGCATAATAAGATTTCTCTCCTCCATTACTTCAACATGCTGTGTGGGGATAAGGAAACTAAATTACCTTGGGGCCCATCTGAATGGGCAAAATAACTAAATGCAAATTGATGATTATATTAACATTCCTGAGAAAAATCTGGTATTTCTACTACAATGCAGCACCAAGTACCCACTAACAATGACTCTTAAGAGACACATAGTTTTAAAAGAAACAATCTTTAAAAAACAATTTAAGCATCACTACCTCACTGCAAACAAACACCACCCCTAAAAAATCCTTCAAACTTAATGAATTTAAGTAGAGTTCTGGTTTTACCCCTTCCTAATTTTTACTTTCAACAAAGCATAATTTAGAACAAAATGTAAAATTTTCACTCCGCCTCACCCTGTCAGCAAGTAAGGTTAAAATTAATCCCAATTATGAGCAACTGTCATTCACAAATATAAATCAGCCTAATTCAATGGGCACAGACAAAGTCCTAACATTCAAGGCCCTAAACAGTCCTTCCAGGTGAGACAGTTTTCAGTTGTGAATCTATCGGTGTCATTTCTTGTATCCGATGCTCCCAGTGCAACGTCCTCTATATCGGTGAGATCTGACACAGATTGGGGGATCATTTCACCGAGCACCTTTGCTCCGTCCGCCACAACAGCCAGGTTCTCTCAGTGGCCAGCCATTTTAATTTCGCTTCCCATTCCCACAGTGACGTATCTGTCCATGACCTCATCAACTGCCAAGTTGAGGCCAGACACAGACTAGAGGAACAGCAGCTCATATTCCACCTTGGTCGTCTCCAAGCTGATGGTATGAACATCGATTTCTCCAACTTCTGGTAACCATTCCCCTCTGTCCCACCTTTGTTTTCCCTTATCCCACTGGCCCCATCACCCCTTCTCTTTCCCTTCCCCTGCCCTCTCGATCTGCCCATCACCAACACATTCCTCCCACCGGTTCCCCTCCTCTCTTCCTTCCCTTTATTCCATGGTCCACTGTTGTCTCCTATCAGACTCCATCTTTTTCAGCCCTTTGTCACTTCCACCTATCACATCCCAGCTTCTTACATTATTCCTACTCCCCACTACCCCACCTACCTATCATCCCCCTCTCACCTGGATTCACTTATCACCTGCCAGCTCTCACTCCATCCCCTATCCCCACCCTTTTAAACTGGCTATCTCCCCTCTTCCTTTCCAGTCCTGAGGAAGGGGCTCGGCCTGAAAGGTCAACTGTCTATTTCCCTCCATGTACACTGATTTCCTTCAGCGTTTTTTGTGTTGCTCCTAACATACAGAACAAATAGTACACAAATAATTAATATAAACACTGCCAAATTAATCTACAGACTTGAATTCACAACAATGAAAGTAAATTACTGGTGCAACTACCAGTTATTGGTTCAGATTTCCTGAAAAATGGCAGCAATTCTGTGTGCAGTTTCCCAGAATTCCATTCCAATGGCATCAGAAATCCTGGGACTCACACCACGTGCACATGAAAAAGCAAATAGATTGCACATTCGGATTTAGCTAAATATCTTGGCTATTGGATTTCAATGGCAGGGCATGAATTTCATGGGATTCCCCAGCAGTTGTGATCACATTCATTTCAATGAAGATGAATAGTTGTGAGGGACCTTGAGAATTACTAAATTGGTTGGAATATATTTGAACTCTTTGACTTTCCTGAACTGTTTTAATTAATTCAAATTCTTTAACCATTTTTGGTCTTTTCATTTCTTATAAATTAAAAAAAATTAAATCATCTTAACCATGGTAACTTATGATTATCTTATGATAACATGATAATCTGTGAAATTTTTGTGGATTTCGACAAGTGAGACAGTATTTGTGAGCACTTGCAACATTTTATACAAAGAAAAGCCACTCAGTCAGTTTAAACTGGCCAGCCTTCTTTCTAAAAGAACTGACAATTTATTCCTTCCCATCTGTTATTTCTCCACAGCCTTTTTAATTTCAATTCATATATTTATCCACGTCATTTTCAAGAAGAATTGTCATCCTACCTCTTGTGCTGACCATCCAGCAGACTATTACTAAATACCTTCCGCCCTTTCACATGGCCTTGACATCCTTCTGAAAATAAGGCATTCAAAACTGGGCACAATATTCCAGCTGGAGCCAAACCGATGATATGTGTTAGCTTGATATTACCTCTGTGCATTGAATATTTATGCATTGTTCTTAAATTGACAATGTACATGAATATTACCACAGTCCATCATAATATCCTATTTTGAATGTACTATATGTTCACCGTTCTCTACCTGGATTGCTTGCAATGCTGTCACCAAATTTATTACATTTTGTGTAAATCAGTTTTAAGATATGAAATTGGGTCATCTCCTGCGGGCTGAAATTTGAAACAAGCATTTATCCTGCACTCCCATTGACAAAACAGCACAGCTCTTTCAATTTGCTAGGTCACTCTGAAATGCAGCCTTATTTGCTCATTCAGCAAGGTCAATGACTAAAAAAGCAAAATGCCAGCAAAAAAACTCAGGTACTAAACATGTGAAGGGGTGGTACATAAGATAAGGTAAAGTTTGTCATGATATATCCATTCTTGTAGATCACATCAAGATTCTTGGAATCCACATCACATTTCTTCTATAAATTATACATTTTTAAAGATGAAATTAGTGTCACGTGACTGGACTCAAAATGTTCTCAGTGGATTCTATTGTTTTGAATGTTCCTTTCCTGAATATGTAAGTATAGAGTTAATATAAATTGTAAAATGTACCATGGTGCTATAACATAAAAACAGTTGGAGAACATTCTTGTTTAATGAAGAGTGAAACCAACATTCTGGTACATGATAGGGTTGCAGGGAGGGTAGTCTGATTTGTGTTCTGAGTTATCTTCTCAGCAAAGAGTAAAACAACACCTCTGATGGAAAATGGCAGGCAGGGCTGCAGATGCATAATATCAAAAAGGTGTGGAAGGATATGGTAGATGTTGTCATTGTTCCGACTATATGTTGGATAGTTGGCTCAAATATACAGAGACAAGCCAATGGCTGTGAATCCATGGAATGCTTACTGGTGAGTTACACTAATTCTTAGAGACCTTGCAGCTTTCTTATTGTTTACTATCCATGCACCAGCAAAGCTCATACTCAGGTTCCAATTTACAAGGGACTTTCCAGCAAACTAATCTGTTAACAAAAACACATAATACATCATCAGTGGACACTCTAGCTAAATGTTCAATTACTGACACACAGGGCGATCTGTAGTTTGGTCACATGCCTGCCATTGGATGAGCTCCTTCAGTTTATGAATCTCTGATTACAAAATGAAACATATTACAAAGTAAATACAGCCAAATTAGAGGTGAACCCCAACAACTATAAGCTTTTGACTTCCTTGGAGGAGGTGCATCAAACATCCTTGCCTATCAGGTAGATTAAGTTAATGTTGCAGGCCTCCCCTTTGCCTGACCTTTGCTTCCATGTCTTGTTTCTTTCTTACTTGTTCATATCTTTGTTTGGAATTCTCTGGTCCCAAGGGCTGCAATACATAATCTTACAGCATAATTAAGAACTGGGATTGATTGCTTTTGGTACCAAAGAAGTTAAGAGGAATTGGAATAAGTTGGGAGAACAAAGCTGATATAAAAGTAAATTGATAAATTGTTTTATTATTATCACATGTACCGATACAGATAATTTCATCACATCAGTACATCGAGGTAGTACAATCTTGGTTTGTTACATCGAGGAAAATCAATAACACAATGCAGAATATAGTGTTACAGTCACAGATAAAATGCAGTGCAGGTAGACAATAAGGTGCAAGGCCATGATGAGGTAGATTGTGAGGTCAAGAGTCCATTTTATCAGACAATAATTTTATAACAGCAGGATAGAAGCTGTCCTACAACAGTGAGCTCTATTGTAGTCTTCTCCAATATAATCAGTGGCCTGCCAGGAATCTCAAGTATTTATGAAAAATTGTAAAAATCCTTAAAAATATTATACCTTGTTGAATGAACTGTAATTAAGCTTTTAAAATAATCCAAAAAACCCCAATTAAGGCTAAAACGACTCTTTGGCACTAAAATACTGATGTTTTACATGTTGGTTCTTATTCCCTCAGAAAATTATTTCAAAATCCCATCAGGCTTAAAATATATATAATAAAATCTTTTTTGGACCGGTCATTATAGTTTAACATTTATACACCTCTATTTCTATCATATCACCTCTCAGCCTCCTTTGTTCAAGGGAAAACAGACCCAGCCTATTCAGTCTCTCCTGATAACTCAAGCCTTCTAATCCAGGTAATATTCTTGTGAATCTTTTCTGCACCCTCTCCAGCTTAACCATGTCCCTCCTGCAGTGTGATGACCAGAACTGAGAAACAATACTCCAAGTGCAGCCTAACCAACGTTTTATACAGCTGCAATATGACAGTGGATGAGACGTAGGATCACCCCTGTTCTTATTAAATAGTGGAGAGAAGGCTCAGGGGACCAAAAGATTTACTTCTGTTTCTAAGATATTTTTCTGTATGTTTGAAAAGACCCATTAAAATGGTTTTCATATAATTTGTTGCCTCTATAATATAAAGTTGAGACATATATTTGACATGTTTAAACATAGATTGTATTTTATTTTGTCAATTTATTGTTGCACAGGAAGCAAATGCTACAGTCTGTCATTTAGTCTCTTGTGAAATTTCTATGTCACAGAACTATCGCACTTTGATGATGATTGACAAGACAGCTTAAAACAACAAACATCAAAGCACACAATAATTTATATGGATAACCAACTTTAATTCAGAAGAAATGAACACCAGAAACACAGGAGATTTTTGTCTTTGGTTGCCAACACCATAACAGTACACATCCACGACTGGGCAGGGTGAGTTGAATGGGTTAACCTTCAGCATAGTTAACACCAGCAAGAATGCTGACCATGGAGGCAGGCAAGAGAATAGGAAAAGGCTCATAAGGAGACACCTTCTTCTACAAAGTGGAGTAGGGAGAATGTACTAAAGAGTCAAATGTGCCATCTTTGATGAGGGATAGCAGTTCAAGTGCATACAGAGGTCCCTTCGCTCCATTCCTATGCAGAATTACATGTTTGCCACTAAAATAGATTAATTAACAACAAATCAGTTTGAATCAAAACACTATTTGTAGAGAGTATGTGTACTGCTTTCAGTTTTCAGAAGTCACTTGCACTTGTCTTCCAATCTAGTGTATTGCATTTGGTACTCAAGAAGTCATCTCCTCTACAATAAAGAAACCAAACATAGATTGGATGACTGCTTTGTGGAACATCCCTGTTCAGTCCACAGGCACACCCCCAGCTTCCAATTGCCTGAATTTAATTCTCCATCCCACTCCTATCAACTTCAAACTAATTTGTTTTCTCACTTTTCCAGTTCTGATGTAGGGTCTTCTACCTGAAACTTTAACTCTGGTTCACTTTCCACAGTTGCAGCCTGACATGAATCAGAATCAGAATTAGAATCAGGTTTATTATTGTTGACATATGTCGTGAAATTTGTTGTTTTGTGGCAGCAGTACAGTGTAAAGACATAAAAATTACTGTAAGTCACAAAAGTAAATAAATAGCACAAAAGAGGAATAACGAGGTATAGTATTCATGGGTTCATGAACTGTTCAGAAATCTGATGGCAGAGGGGAAAAGTTGTTCCTACAACATTGAGTGTGGGTCTTCAGGCCCCTGTACCTCCTCCCCGATGGTAGTAATGAGAAGAGGGTATGTCCCAGATGGTGAGTGTCCTTAATGATGGACGCCGCCTTCTTAAGGCACTGCCTCTTGAAGATGTCCTTGATGGTGGGGAGGGTTATGCCTGTGATGGAGCTGGCAGCCTCTTTTGATCCTGCGCATTGGAGCTTCCATACCAGGCGGTGATGCAACCAGTCAGAATGCTCTCCACTATACATCTGCAGAAATTTACAAGAGTCTTTGGTGAATCCTCAAACTCCTAATGAAGTAGAGCTGCTGGTGTGCCTTTTTCGTGATTGCATCAATGTGCTGGGCCCAAGTTAGATCCTCTGAGACTTTGACACCCAGGAACTTGAAGCTGCTCACCCTTTCCATCGCTGACCCCTCAATGAGGACTGGTGTGTGTTCTCCTGATTTTCCCTTCCTGAAGTCCGCAGTCAATTCCTTGGTTTTGCTGACATTGAGTGTGAGGTTGTTGTTGTGACACCACTCAACCAGCCGACCTATCTCACTCCTGTACACCTGGTTGTCGCCATCTGAAACTCTGCCAACAACAGTGGTGTCATCGGCGAATTTATAGATGGTGTTTGAACTGTGGCTAGCCACACAGTCATGAGTGTAGAGAGAGTAGTGGGCTAAACATGCATCCTTGAGGTGTGCCTGTGTTGATTGTCAGCAAGGCGAAGATGTTATTACTGACCCACACTGACTGTGGTCTCCCGGTAAGGAAGTCGAGGATCCAGTTGCAGAGGGAGGTACAGAGGCCCAGGTTTTGAAGCTTGGTGATTCATACTGAGGGGATGATGGAGTTGAACGCTGAGCAGTAATCAATAAACAGCAGCCTGATATATTTTTGCTGTTGTCTAGGTGCTCCAAAGCAGATTGGAGAGCCAGTGAGGTTGCGTCTGCTCTAAACCTGTTATGGTGGTAGGCAAACATGCTGAGTGCTTCCAACGCTTCCTGTTTTTATTTCAGATGTCACACATTGTTTTCATCCTGGAAATATGATAGAAAGTATTGAGCACCGTGAATTAATAGTGGCTAGGAATCTTCAACATGTAAAAGATATTAGAATATATTTGAAAGATTTTCAAATCAAACCCTGAAAGAATTTAGGAATGTGGATAAGGCCAGAAGATTGTTCTACTACAAACAATAGAACAAGAATTGTGTGGTCCAGATAAAGGAGATGAAACCAATAGTGTATGGTGCATCATAACAATGTCAATTTAGTTTATTTTTCCAGGTTAAGCCCTCAGAGGAGTGCAGAAGTCTGATTCCTGTGAGGCTTCAGATAAGTAATCTATTTGCAACTAACTATCTCCTTTTTGCTTGCATGGAAAACTGCTGCCACTTGGTAACCCTTCGCAAAAATTCATTTTTGACCTTGAATCTTATTGGGAATTCTGCATTCTGAAAAACCATGTTTGGGTGATGACTGTCAGACTTCAAAAGGGTGATATTGAGTCCCTGCTACATGGTCTCTTTGGCTGGAATCCCTCCAACACTATAATTTTTTTCACCTCTAACCTGCAAACACTCCACCACACTTTCCCTTTCCACACCAGGTCCAATTGCGATATGGCTTAAGTGGTGAGGTGCATGGATGGAACGTTCACATTGAAAAATTTCTTCCTGATCCCAGCACTTGAGAGTTCTAAAACACTACTTTTGGATGCCTTAATCAATTTGACACCTTACCCATCCAGCAGGAGGTACTTCAGAGCCTGTTGTGCTGTAAGGAAAAAAATATTTAAAATCATTGTCATGATTTGCTACATCATTTCAGATTGGATATTGAATATATATTCCAAAAATACCTCCTATTCCCTATTCATTATGAAGTCAGTTAAATCACCCCTTGCACTACAAAACAATTTACATAGCAGTCATGTGTAAAAAATAATTACATTAATTAATACTCTAATGAAATCTTGATAATGAAAGCACTCTAATTAATTACAAATTCAAACTCTATTAGTAAATTATTTTCATTATCTGTACACTGAATGCCATAATCAGATAACTCAGTTAATTACAGTGATATAATATTTAGTAGAGAAAACTGGAGAATTCTGAAGTGTCATTCTTGTTGCACAAGCTAACTAAGGCCAGTGGAATATAAAAGGAGCATGATAAAACTTTTATCTCAAAGATATCTAAATATGTACTTTTAGTTATCCTCATTGATGAGTCTGAGTGAATGCTTTGGTTGTCAATACATGAGTGAGAGATTGGAGAGAGTGTAGGGAACATTTCTACTGGTCAAAAGGTGCATGTTGTAAGTAACCCATTTCTAAACAAAAGATGGCAAATTATAAGATAGGAATTTGACCTCCATTTTGAAAGGAGCTTATCACAAGTAAAGTCTTCTATTCACTCCCTTGTCTTTTACTTCATACTGTATCTTTAGGATTGCCTTGCTTATAGTTGTAGGACTGGAGAAAGAAATTAGTTCAAGAATTAGTAAACACAATCTGTCCTTTACCATAAAGAGGAGCATGTGGATATCAGAACAAATATGAACAAAATAAAAGACTATTAACATAAGATAAGATAAGATAAGATTTCTTTATTAGTGACATGTAAATCAAAACACACAGTGAATTACATCTTTTGCATAGAGTGTTCTGGGGGCAGCCCGTAAGTGTCACCACACTTCTGGCGCCAACACAGCATGACCATAGCTTCCTAACCTGTACATCTTTAGAATGTGGGAGGAAACTGGAGCACCTGGAGGACACCCACACAGACACGGGAAGAATGTACAAACTCCTCACAGACAGTGGCCGGAATTGAACCCGGGTTGCTGGTCCTGTAATAGCATTATGCTAACCACTACACTACTGTACCTACCCTCTAGTATTTTTAACAAGCAAGTCTGCAGAGTGTTTTATGAGTCAGAATGTTGGATGCTTACAAAAGTCACTCATAAGCTAGAGATGACATTGGGGTAAATTCTGCTGAAATCCACAATGGATATGCCAGAAGACATTTTCCCTTCTGGGAAATTTTTGAGTTGAGATTGTATCACAGCGGAACGATGGTTGTGGGTTTTCTGCACAAGCCAGTGGGACTCTATTTGGAGCCCATAAACTTACCATGAATTCTCACTGATTTCCCAGCACTGAATACATGCAGAATTAACCTGTACAAGTACCACAGGCCCATTAAATTGAGCTGTGAGGAGAAAGATAATTAAAATTTTTATTTGATTTAATTAAGTTCATTTAAATGTGTGCGTATGTGTGTTTCCAACCTCGAGCTTAAAAATATTTCATTACTGTTTATTTTTTTAAATAATATCTTTCATTTTTGATCAATTCTGAGAGATTTTGAATATAAGTAAGTACATGCAAAAGGAGTCCATTCACCCCTTCATGCCTGCTCTGCCATTCAATCAAATCATGGCTGATCACTTACCTCAATGTCAAATTTCTGTATCCCTTGATTCCTTTCATATCCAAAAATGTCCTCCCAGGAAGAACATCATCCTTGCATCTGCCCTGTCAAGCCCAATAAGAATTGTTTTGCTTCACTTCTTATTCTTCTCAACTCATGGATGTATGGGCCAGTCTGTTTAATTGCTCCTCATAAGAAAAGCCCCTCCATTCCAAAAATCAATTTGATGAACCTTCTTTACATTCCCCCTGTCCTTCATTAGATGATAAGAACAGATTTGAGCACAACATTCAAGACCCAATCTCATTAGGGCCATATGTGATTGCAATCAGAATCTCTTGCAATAAAGAACAGTGTACAATATGTCTTCTTAATTGCTGGTGAGGCCTTTATGTTAACTTCCAGTGACTCATGTATAAAGACACCAAGGTCTATTTGAATGCAAAGGCCTTTCAACCTTTCATCACATAAAAAGCCTCTTTTTCTATTATTTCTATCAAAGTGAATGAACTCCCATTATTCCATATTTATGTTGGTTTATTATTGTCACTTGTACCGAGGTACAGTGAAAAAATTGTCTTCCATACCGTTCGTACAGATCAATTCATTACACAGTTCATTGAGGTAGTACAGGGTAAAAACAATAACAGAATACATAGTAAAGTGTCAAAGCTACAGGGAAGTGCAATGCAGGTAGACAATAAGGTGCAAAGTCATAACAAGGTAGATTGTGAGGTCAAGAGTCCATCTCATCGTATAAGGTTAATGCCATTCAATTGTCTTATCACAGTGGGATAGAAGCTGTCATTGATCCTGGTGGTATGTGCCCTCAGGCTCCTGTATCTTCTGCCTGATGGTAGAGGGGAGAAGAGAAAATGACCCAGTGGATGAGGTCTTTGATTATGCTGGCTACTTCACCAACATAGCGAGAGGTATAGACAGAGTCTGTGGAGGGGAGGCTGATTTCTGTGATGTGCTGGGCTGTGTCCACAACTCTCTGTAGTTTCTTGTGGTCCCGGGCAGAGCAGTTGCCATACCAAGTCATGATGCATCCAGATAGGATGCTTTCTATGGTGCATCGCTCAAAGTTGGTGAGTGTCAAAGGGGAAATGCTAAATTTCCTTAGCCTCCTGAGAAAGTAGAAGCATTGGCGAGCTTTCCTGGCCATGGTGTCTATGTGGTTGGACTACGAGAGGCTACTGGTGATGTTTACTCCTACGAAATTGAAGCTCTCAACCCTTCTGACGTCAGCACTATTGATGTAGACAGGAGCATGTTCACCACCCCTTTTCCTGAAGTCAGTGACCAGCTCTTTTGTTTTGCTGACATTGAGGGAAAGGTTATTGTCAGGACACCATGTCACTAGGCCCTCTATCTCCTTCCTGTACTCAGACTCATCATTATTTGAGATATGGCCTACTACGGTGGTATCATCTGCAAATTTGTAGATGGAGTTAGAGCAGGACTTGGCCATGCAGTCATGAGTGTATAGGGAGTAGAGTAGAGGGCTGAGGATGCAGCCTTGTGAAGCACCAGTGTTGAGAATATACAATCTACTACATCCAACACTACCACCTCCAACACTACCACCTCCCCGATCCCAACTAGCTGCATCTCAGCCTTCAAAGTATTAACTTTAAGAAATTTTAAGACAAAATTTTTTATGCTGTAGACATGGACTATGGACTACAATGGTTTTTATCATCTGCCACATATTAGAACTGCAGCAGATCACCTGCCCTGCAAAGTTGTTCTAATGTAATCTATTCATCTGACTGACTAACTTAACATATTTAATGCTGTAAACATACAGCTGCACTTTAGTTCAGAACTCCCCGAAGTCCCTTTCTCACCAATGGACATTAAAGTACACTCTGCTTCAGTAAAACCACCAATGTACATTCTCTGGCACTGCTAATTCTAAGTTAGCTGACTTTAGTTGACCAGTCCTGGAAGATGATTTAATTAACTGGGGACATCAAAAACATACACAGAAATTCAATTTAAGTGGCAGGTTTAGTAACCAGAGAGCTATAGGGTGGGTCCTTACCAGCTGTCAGCACCTTCTTGTCAGTGCAAACAGTTCTGGTTGACACACTACAGGGATGATGTGGTAGCAATAGAGAGAGTGTACAAAAGAGATTCACTGGGATGTTGTCTGAAATGGAGGGCTGTGGCTAGAAGAAGAGATTGGATAGGCTGCTGCCTAAAAGGAGTTTGTACGCTCTTCTCATGTCTACGTGGGTTTCCTCCGGGTGCTCCGGTTTCCTCCCACATTGCAAAGACGTACAGGTTAGGAGCTGTGGGCATGCTATGTTGGCGCCGGAAGCGTGGCGACACTTGTGGGCTGCCCCCAGAACATTCTTAGCAATGCAAAAAGACGTATTTCACTGTGTGTTTCGATGTACATGTGACAAATAAATATCTTGTATCTTATACTTGCAGCTGAAGAAGCCCCATATTGCCCTGAGCTTCCCTGGTCCTCACCAATGTTCTGGGAGCTGGGCTTGCAACAGAAGACAGTGGATGAGACTGCACTGGAAGATAAAATGGGGCACAAACGACCAGCAAGCTCAAGCAGAGGGAAGTCTGCCGCTACAGTTTTTATCAAGATAATATCTTTTGTTTGTAGGCTTCTGGGAACTAGAATATCGGCTAACATTTATGCTCACTCATTTATAAATGCAACACAGAATTTGACAAAATTTTTATCAGTTTTTGATTAATTGAGTCCTCTGATAATGGAAAAGGGTTTTGACAGGTTCGTGCATGTGAGTCATGCTGATAAAAATTAACATTTGTGATCCTAAAGAAGATATTGGAATTGGTCAAAGGCAAAAAACAAGAATAGCTATTACTCATGCATATTTCACTCACCTCCTCTAACTAGTATGTTATATTCAAACTCAATGTAAGGGCAACAATATCGCAGGAGAGGATGGAGACGGTGGGGTAACTATGGTATGTTGGCACTATTTCAGCTATTATTAACCACCATCCCTGCATTTGACCCCGAGGCCATGTTTTAACCTGGCAGAGGGACTTAAAATCAGTGCTCTTGTTTTAAGGAGAATATCAGAGTGGGACAAAAGGGGAAGAAGAGTTTCATCATCCAGCCTGAATATCAGGTGGAGAAATTGGACTCCTGCCACTTAAACAATAATGTTCTTCTCTATCCTGTATGAAGCAGCACTGGGACAAATTAAAAGAGGAAATTTGTTCAAAAATTGAGATATGGGTATATGTAATATGTAGAAAAAACTATCTATGTTAATTGATCTGTCAGTAACCTGGGTTCATAAATTGAAGCTCATTGGCAAAAGAGCAAATGGAAAGATTAGCAAAATTACATTTTAAACTGAGGGCTGTCAGTACAGGGCATTCTTTGTCAGAAAGAGTAATGAAAACAGAAAGGAAATAAAGGCTGTGATTCTTGTGTTGCTGCTTCACCATTTATGTCTCGAAACAAAGTTCTTCTCGAGATAAAATCAGGATGCGGGCTCCCTGCTATACAGTCATAGAGTTATATAGAGTCATACAGCAGGGAAATAGGCCCTTCAGCCCAACTGGTCCATGCTGACCAAAATTCCCATCTAAGCTCATCCAATTTGCCTGCATTTGGCACAAATCCCTCTAAACCTTTCCTATCTGTGTACTTATCCAAGTACCATTTAAGTATTATTAATGAATATGCCTCAACCACTTCCTCTGGCAGTTCTTTCCATATACTCACCATATCTGGGTGAAAAAGTTGCCCCTCAGGTTCCTATTAAATCTCTCCCCTCTCACCTTAAACCTATGTCCTCTATTTATTTTCCCCAGGGTTGGGGAATCAAGACTGTGCATTCACCCTATCTATGCCCTTTATGTTCTAATCCATCCTGATTTTTGGCTGGACCTGCACTTCACTGGAAACAGATGTGTATGTGTGCTAATCAGGATCAACAGTGGAAGTCTGCTCTACACCCCAATCCCCAACACCCCCCAAAGTCATTTTAATTACTGCTTATTTGAACACAACCAGTTCTACTTCTGTCAGCCAACCATAGGTCATATAACTCAGGAGGTGGCATTTACATCATTCATTAAGTGGATATGGGTCTATTATAGATGCATATATTAATTAGTATAAATGCAGAAATATCAAAATCTATCCATTTGTGTCCAGTCAACAACATGGCTTTCTGTGCCTGTCACTGAATTAAATATTTGAGAAACTGAAATGCTGAAATAAAAACAGAAAATGCTGGAAAGAGAAATAGCCAACATTTCAGGTTGAAGGCTCTTCATCAGAACAGAGAAACAGAAAAAGCAAATCAGATTAAAGAGGCAGAGAAAGTGAGGAGGGCAATAAGTGTAACAAAAGAAATGTCTGAAATGGGATAAAATGATGCAGCAATTGCATAGACAATTAATCTCTTATGTCTGCCCTCCCCCACCTTCTCTGCCACTTTCTCTCTTTCTCAGTTCTGATGCAGGATCTTCAACCTGAAATATTAACTGTTCCTCTTTCCACAGATGCTGCCTGACCTGTTGCATTTCTTCAACATTTTCTGTAATTGTTCTTGAAGTCACTTTTGTGTTGAAGGCAAACACATGCAAAAATCATGAACTTATGAAGGCAAACACATGTCAACACATGGCAGGCACGGTAGTGTAGTGGTGAGTGTAATGCTATTACAGCACCAGCGACCCAGTTCAATCCCCGCTGCTGTCTGTAAGGAGTTTGTACGTTCTCCCCATGTCTGCGTGGGTTTCCTCCAGGTGCTCCGGTTTCCTCCCACGTTCCAAAGACTTACAGTTTAGGAAGTTGTGGGCATGCTATGTTGGTGCCGGAAACATTGCAACACTTGCAGGTTGCCCCCAGAACACTCTACACAAAAGATGCATTTCACTATGTTTCAATGTACATATGACTAATAACAGATATCTTAAGATTCTACACAAGGTAACATTTTTATTACCAGGTGAGCTGGAGATACAGAGTTAAATGGTATGTTCTGAAACAGAAGAAAATCAATAATCAAATTAATGATTTCATGTAAATAGTAACAATAATAACTGTAATTGCATTGTTGCTGAAATGTTAATATCTTTTTGATGCTGATTGACCTACATTGAGTTTCTCATTTCACTTTTTTTCCATTTTACGTGGTTGTCAGTGTTCGAAGGCTTCTCTTCATTTCTTAAAATTATGTTGACATGGAGGCAAACAATCTTGGTGATAAAAATGTTCTTCTCTGTCCAAGTATGAAGTAATACCGAGACAAATTATGAGAATCCCCATGTGCACAGTTAAATGGTCTTGGTATTGGTATTGGTTTATTATTGTCACTTGTACCGAGGTACAGTGAAAATCTTGTCTTGCATATCATTCTTACAGATCAATTCAGTACACAGTGCATTGAGGTAGTACAGGGTAAAAACAATAACAGAATACAGAGTAAAGTGTCACAGCTACAGGGAAGTACAGAGCAGGTAGACAATAAGGTGCAAGGTCATACATAACAAGATAGATTGTGAGGTCAAGAGTCAATCTCGTCGTATAAGGGAACAGTTCAATAGTCTTATCAGAGCAGGATTGAAGCTGTCTTTGAGCCTATGGTATGTGCCCTCAGGCTCCTGTTTCATCTGCCTGATGGAAGAGGGAAGAAGAGAGAATGTCCTGGGTGGGTGGGGTCTTTGATTATGCTGGCTGCTTCACCAAGGCAGCAAGAAATAGAGACAGAGACCGTGGAGGGGAGGCTGTTTTCTGTGATGTGCTGGGCTGTGTCCACAACTTTCTGCAGTTTCTTGTGGTCCTGGGCAGAACAATTGCCATACCAAGCCGTGATACATCCAGATAGGATGCTTTCTATGGTGCATTGATAAAAGTAGGTGTCAAAGGCAACATGCCAAATTTCTGTAGCCTCCTGAGGAAATAGAGGTGCTGGTGAGCTTTCTTGGCTGTAGCATCTATGTGGTTGGACAAGGACAGGCTACTGGTGAGGTTCACTCCTAGGAACTTGAAGCTCTCAGCCCTCCCAACCTCAGCACTGTTGATGTAGACAGGTGTATGTACACCGCCCCCTTTCCTGAAGTCAATGACCAGCTCTTTTGTTTTGCTGACATTGATACCATGTCACTAAGCTCTCCATCTCCTTCCTGTACTCTGACTCATTGTTATTTAAAATATGGCCCACTACGGTGATATCATCTGCAAACTTGTAGATGGAGTTAGAGCAGAATCTGACCAGACAGTCATGCGTATATAGGGAGTAGAGTAGGGGGCTGAGGACGCAGCCTTGTGGGGCACCAGAGTTGAGAATAATCATGCTGGAGGTATTGCTGCCTATCCTTACTGATTGCGGTCTGTTGGTCAGAAAGTCAAGGATCCAGATGCAGAGGGAGGTGTGGAGTCCCAGGTCTCTGAGTTTGGTGATGAGCTTTCTTGGAATTATAGTATTGAAGGTGGAGCTGTAGTCAATAAAAAATAGTCTGACTTAGGTGTCTTTATTGTCCAGATGCTTCAGAGATGATTGTAGGGCCAGGGAGATGACATCCACTGTAGACTTGTTTCAGTGGTAGGTGAGTTGCAGTGGGTCGAGGTTTTCTGGGAGGCTGGAGTTAATACGTGCCATGACCAGCCTCTCAAAGCATTTCATGATGATGGATATCAGAGCCACCGGTCGGTAGCCATTAAGGCATGTTACCTTGTTTTTCTTAGGTACCGGGATGATAGTGATCTTCTTAAAACAGGTGGGAAACTGAGATTGAAGCAGGAAGAGGTTAAAAATGTCTGCAAATACCCCCGCCAGCTGATGAGCACAAAATCTGAGCACACAGCCAGGGACCCCATTCGGGCCAGATGCTTTCCTTGGGTTCACTCTCTGGAAGACTGATCTCATGGTGACCACGGGTTCAGGTGTATTGGAGGTTATCGGAGTGGGTCGTGAAAAACCAATCCTCTTCTATTCAAAGTGAGCATAGAATGTGTTAAGCTCATCGGGAAGGGAAGCACTGTTGTTGGCGATGCTGCCCAACTTTGTTTTTAGCCCGTTTATAGCATGTAAGCTCTGCCACAACTGACGGTTGGTCTGGGACTCAGTTTTGGACTGCTATTGTCTCTTGGCATCTCTCATAGCTTTACGGTTACTCTTCTCAAGTAACCCCAAACTTGCAGCTATGGAATTGGTTAATGTCAGACTGACATCATGGAATGTGCTCTATGGTACATTGACAGTGATCGAGAAAATTGTTTGGCAATCTAGGAGCTGCGGGTAATTTTGATCTTTCATTTACCATAAGTGTTGCACTCAGAGTGCATGAGATGGAGCACACATTTTTACACAAGAATTCATGAAAATAGGACCAGGATAAGGCCTTCTAGCATTTCAGTCTTGCCCTGTCATTCTATATGATCATGCCCAGCCACAACTCCTCTTCTGTGCCAGTTCCCCACAGCACTCACTTCCACAATTTTTCAAAAAAAAATCTCCCTCCTCTTTAGAAACTCCAATGATCTTATATGGGATTTAGGATTTCAGAGATTCACCAATCATTGTGAGAAGAAATTCTTATACATCTCAGGTTTAAATGACCATTCCTTTATCTTATAACTATGTCCCCTCATTCAAGACTTTCCCAATAGTGGAAACAATTCAACACCTACTCTGTCATGCCCCCTTAGGATTTTTTATGTTTTGATAAAGTCACCCCTCATTCTTCTGAACTCCAAAATATACAGGTCAAACTTTTTTCACCATTTGTGATAGGACAACTCTCTTATCCCAGATATTAGTCTATTGAACTTCTTTATGATTGCCACAGATGCTAATACAGACTTCCTTAAAAAGGGGAACAGAACTTTTCACAGTATTCCAGGTGTGGCTTTACTAACACATTGTACAATTGCAACAACACTTTCCTATTTCTAAACCCCAACCTTCTTGCAATAAGGGCTCAAATGTCATTCAACTTCCTTATACCTTCCTTTCTGGAACTTGCTTCAATTCAGGCTCTGCCTACTGTAAGGATTCTTCATTGAATAGATTTGCATGCTTTCACCTTCTATATAGTGGGTGGATATGTGGAGTAAAATGTTTGGTTGTGATACCTCAGTCATTCTGAGACCATAGAATATTTATTTTGGGAAATGGAGATATCTCACTGATGCAGTAGATACTGGTTTACTGGATTTAGTGCTAAAGATGCATCATTGAAACAAGATGAAGGAAACGATGCTGCCTGACCTGCTGAGTATTTCCAACATATTTTGTTTTTATTTCAAGATAACAGTGCTGCATCTGGTTTTATGCTGTTTATATGAGTCCTCAATGCTGATATTAAATGGGGCAGTGCCTCATTCCTTGTTGCTTTCATTCTAGATGTCCACACCATCAAAAGCTGTGAGCTGACAAAACAGTGTGAACAGTATGCATCTTCCTAAATAGTCACTTTGAGGGTGTACTCAGTTATGGTCCATGAAATGTTGCTTTTATTGAATTTTTTTTATTGAAAAAAAGAAGCCATGTAAGATTATTGCCCCATTGGAGACACAAGAGACTGCAGATGTTGGAATCTGGAGCAACAAACAATCTGCTGGAGGAACTCAGCAGGTTGAGCAGCATCTGTGGGAGGAAAGAAATTGTTGACGTTTCATGTCGAAACCTTGCATCATGTATATAACAAAATTTAAATTATTATCATGTTTTATTTAAAGTAAATTAGCCTCGTGCCAAAGAAGATAAGAAACTACCTATGATGGTATTAGTGGACATGCCTTCACATAACAAACCTGAATATAGATCAGTCAGATTCTGGGGTAATGCTTGGAGAATGTCATAAAAATATATTCAAAAGTTGAAGTATCATTGTAGATGTGCTTTGGACTCTATATTTTCTTAAACAAAAGTCAACAGTTTAAAAATAAAACCTTCCAATTTTACAGCTGTCCCTGAGACAGATGCTAATTCCACAGTTGACAGCAATGTCCCATCATTCATTACCATTGAAGTCCCTTGTTCCTACTGCTCTGTATAACAGGTGTATTCTAACAGGTGCTTAAGCATTAAAAGAGCCATAAAGATGTTGACAAATCACAGTGGATGAATGGTAGACCATCCATATGTTACAATATAGAGGAGTTTATTTTCCCTCATCAACTTGCCCATTATCAGTGAAGATTCAATATGTCACCATGCTCGTCAAAGCCTTGAATTTATGGACTGACTCTTGGCCCCATAGACTCCATCAAAGCTCGCGAATAGATAAGGCTGGCACTAGAATTTATAACTGAAATGACATCAGTGTATGGCAGGTGGATGACCAGGAGCACCAATAATGTTTATCGTTATTAACTGTGAGTGATACAGTTATACAGAAGGAAAGGAAGTGGCATTCTAGGGAGAGAAGAAGAAAAAGTAGAGAGTTGTGTAACCAAGCTTATACATTTCCAATTCCTGCAAAAAAATCAAAAGAAAGCACTGAAGTATCATAAGTTTGGTTTGAATGCAAACGAACATTCCTACCCTTGGAAAATCATGCAACAAAGATTATACTTGGTCTTATTGAATCTAAGCTCAAATCTGGCCTTTTAATAGACGCATTGCAACTATTTAAAGCGGTTCTGTACTTTTTATTGGGCAGGAAGGAAACTGTTAGTTGAAAAGTGGTGCTACACTAAGCTTTGTTGTTGAGAAAAAATCACAAAGCACCTCAGTTGGAAGGGTTTCTTAAGGAAGCGTACAAAGTTGTGCCAGCATTCCCACAGGAAGTGTTTATTCACATTGGAAGGAAGTGACCCAATATATCAATGTTGTGTCCAAAACTAGAATGGATAATGAAAGTTTTCGAAAATTTTAGCAGTTTGACAAAGATAAAACAAGGTTGAGCAGTATTTCCTGATGGCAATTTATGTAAGAACATTGCCAAAATACAAAGGGAGCTCCAGTACTCTCTGTGAGGAGTTTACACATTCCCCCGTTACTGTGTGGGTTCCATTTGGGTGCTCCAGTTTCTTCCCATGTCCCAAGGATGTGCAGATTGGTTGGTTTAATTGGCCATTGTAAACTGCCCCTAATATGCAGGTGAGTGGTAGAACCTGGGAGAGTTGTTGGGAATATGGGGAGAATAAAATGAGACTGGTGAAAGAATCAGGTAAAATGGTACTGATGGTGAATGTGGATTCAGTGGACTCTACAGGCTGTTTCTTGGCTGTATGACTCTGACTCTAAATTGGATAGCAGTAGAAATGAGGTATGATTGACTTGTGTTCAATCAGCCAAGTGAAGGCTGTGCATGAATTCTTGTCACCTGCTTATTATTGTGATTCAATAACCAACCAATACTAATCATGCTACTGATTGAAGCAGTGGATCACCAGATGTCCAAGTGTATTGTTGGCTAGCACCAGTTCAAGCTAGCTTGTTTTGCTTGAAGGCAGTGTATACCTTTTCAAGAGAAGGTATTTAGTGGCGAGAACTGCTGACAGATATCATGCCAGACATTTCAACAGCTTACTCGAAATGATGGTAGAACACAGGTGGGCACTCAGGTTTTCAGATATTGCACTGAAGACCATTGTAGGTGGGGTAGAGAAGAGGAAAGACAGCTAATTAGATAGCCTGGTGAGGTAGTGTACGGTTTCTCGTCTTCCTGAACACTACCAGATCCCTTATTGTTTTGTCTTGACTTGTTTTTCCTCCAAGTCATATAGTATTCTAACTTGGAAGTATCTTCCTGTTTTTCCATCAGTGTTGGGTCAAATTCCTGGAACTCCCTGCCTAACAGCACAGCATGGACTGAATATTCAAGAAGAGAACACATCATCACTTCCTCAAAGGCAGTTAGCAATAAGTTGGCCGTACCTTTGACTCACAGAATTCAAGCATGAATGAAAAAAGTCTTCATGAGCAAAGCCTTTGGAAATCAGTAGGAAATGTCAAATTCTTGCACATGATGCATGCAGCATTTTGGATATGGGACACTTGCTTATCAACAGTGGTGGTAATACAAAACAATCCAAAAAATTCAGTCACAGGTATTTCATCTTTTTGCATTCTAACCTGGAACTAGTAACTTCCAATGAGTTGAAATTGCCCTGTGACTGATGCAAGTGTTGACAAGCAGTTACAGTGTTGTAGATTTGTCAGCATTGACTCAAAGAGACATTATAAGCAGAGGCAGAAATTGGTAAAGTCTGCTGTGAAAAATCTGTTTCCCCTTATTTATTCTATCAAAACTGAACACTGCTGCAAAGTCTCTTAACTTATTCTGCTTCAAAGAGAACAATCCCAGATGATCTGGTCTTCCCAGATATCTGGTCTCCCTCATCTTTTGACTTAAAGAAAGTCTAAGCAAAAGGAGAAACTGTTTTGTATCATACCTTTCTTCAAGGGTCTTTTGATTTCCTGCAAATGCAATGTAATAATCCAATATGATATGTAAGGTATGCATATAATTTAACTCTACATTAATTGGGGAAAGATTTCTATGTTTTCTGAGATGCAATTTTAAGATAAACAGAGTTAAAGTAAAGCTAATATTTATTTGATCAAACCTACAAGCAATATCTGTGATCTATACAAAAACCAGATTGCACATTGTTGGCCTTCAGCAATGATGGATATTTTTTAACTAAACCTCCCCATACCAATCCAAATTGTGAGTTCAATGATATGAATGCTGCCAAGTTATCATAAAAATCCAAATAGCTCAACAGTATCCTTCGGGGAAGGGACGCCCCACTCCTCCAAGCCTGGCAGACTTTGAACTCAAATCAAAAATTAAATAGTTGCTACATCATGCTCTCTGAAGTGGCTAGTCAGACAGTTAGTTGCCAAGACGACAAAATACAGATTTATCATCAACCAACATATAACTCAACCAATATATACAGAAGATGCTGGCAAGTTCTGATGAATACAAGCTTATAGTAATTTGTGATATCTTCCATAAAAGGAGAACCTTTTCTTTTCTCTTGAGAAGTTCAGGTTGTTTCTAATTTTGTTTAAATGAATAAGAATGGCATATCACAGCTGAGCTAGATGTGGTTTAAGTGGGCCGCAGGTGTCAACTGACAACTGACTGCAAGGGTACTGTCTTTGTGTCTACGGAAGAACATTCAGTGTGATCGTAATCCACTGCATGATTATCTGTTCTTTATTTTGCACTACCTCAGTGACATAAGGAGGAACAGGCTTTGTGTGAGATAATTTTTGACATCCATTAGAGACTTTTAAAAGGTACTGAAATATTCAAAGGCTTTTGGATTGTGTCTTGTTTTTGAAACAGATTGTGTAACATATAAGTCACGTATTGTACTATGAGTGTCTTGCTGTGTTTTTCTACTTATGAGCATAATCTTAATTGAGAATAAATGCAACCAGTCATTGTAGCTGTACACATTGGACTGGCCTAATGCTATAACAATTACTGCTTTCAGTATGAGGCAGGCATCCTGTGTACTTTCAGTGCAATTTAGCACAGTTAATTGTTTGTCCCATGGCGCACTGTAATGGCACACATCAATTAATTGTTACTGTTCACACTTTCTTAGAACAATTGTATCTGATACTCAATGCTGTCTGGCAATTTCCATCAGCAGACTGTTTCTTTTGTGAGCCAAAACCTTTGGCCTCATGCACATCGAGTCTAACAGTGTGCCACAAGAATAGCAATAGACTTTTAACATGATACTCTGCACTTCCAGAGACCACATGGGATGTCCACCTGGCTCTTCTGCCTGCTCAAGTGTGTTGGAAATGTCATCCCAAAATGATTTGTGAGGGTAAGGCCAATTCAATTAAAAGCTAATTGTACTTGGGCACAGAAATACTGAGCAAGAACCCACCCAGTACAGTCCTCATTTCTGCAAGGGAAGAGGTCCACTTATGGGGATTGTTGGGGCCAGCAAGAACTGAATAAAAATGGCACAAACTAAGTAACAATTCAGAGCACCAGTAAAATAAACTGCAGTGCAGAGATGACACAGTGATTGATAAAGGCCCTTGAAACTATATATGGATGTTGAAGTCGATAGAAATAAACCATAGACCTTTTACCACGTTAAATTAGAATTCCTACAACCTGAACAGCATCCCAGTTTTCTAATTAAAACATCCTCAGACTAGAAGCAGACAGTTGATCGTCCAGTAATGGGCCTCAAGGAGAATTGCAGCCACAGAAGCTTATGGGGCTGCCACATGGAAGAAAGAAATATATGACCACCAAAGATGGTCTTACATTATCCTTAACAATTAAGTATGCTTAAGGAATGAAAGCTATGAGATTATGTCATTCAGTGTAGGGGCAGGCACAGTAGTGTAGGGGCAGGCACGGTAGTGTAATGGTTAGTGTAAGGCTATTACAGCGCCAGCGACCTGGGTTCAATTCTGGCCGCTGTCTGTAAGGAGTTTGTACGTTCTCCTTGTGTCTATGTGGATTTCCTCTGGGTGCTCCGGTCTCCTCCCACGTTCCAAAGGCATACGGGTTAGGAGGTTGTGGGCATGCTATGTTGGCGATGGAAGTGTGGTGACATTTGCGGGCTGCCTGCAGAACACTCTATGCAAAAGGTGCATTTCACTGTGTGTTTTGATGTACATGTAACAAATAAAGATATCTAATCTAATCTATCTAATCTAATACAATGACTTGAGTTCTCAGGTTGACATGAAAGATCCCATAGCACTACTTCAAAGAAGAGCACAACAATTCTCCTTGGATCCACTTCTAATAAAGAAAAAGTACTTTGCCCTTCATTTACATTATTGTTATTTGCAGAATCTTGCTGTGCACAATTTGACTTCTTCATTTCCTGCATCATGGCACTTCAAAAGTTCCTCATCAGTTCTACAGAGCTTTGGGGAAATTCTTCGTCTGTTAAAGGCACCATATAAAGGCAAGGGCCTTGTACAATCTTTCACCATTACAAAACTCTATTGTACACAGGGTCCAAGTAGTAGAACAGGCCTCCCATGTCCAACATTCCCAAAAGTCTTTCCTCCATTCCCCCTGTTAATCTGCTGCACAATAGCATTTCTAGGTCATGATCTTTACTCTTTAAAAAGGGTTATAAGAATAAGGCAGGCATATCTGAGAGGATGATTGTTCATGGAAGATACTATTTTGTTCCAAGGATATATGTCTTCATAAAAATTGCAAATGTTCTGTACATTCATATGTTACCATTCACAGAGCAAGATATATCATTTCAATTACTAATGTGATTTATATTTCATCAGCATGATATCAATAACATACTTTCCACGAGTGCAAGGTCTGAAATGTTTTTAAAAGTTCCAGCCCCTCGATGTGAAATAGCAAGAGGGACTTAATCATAGAACCATAGAACACTACAGCACAGAAAATAGGCCATTCAGCCCTTCTAATCTGCGCCGAAATGTTATTCCGCTAGTCCCATTTACCTGCACCGTCCATAACCCTCCAGACCTCTCCCGTCCATGTATCTATCCAATTTAGTCTTAAAACTTAAGAGCGAGCCCACATTTACTACATCAAATGGCAGCCCGTTCCACACTCCCACCACTCTTTGAGTGAAGAAGTTCCCCCTAATGTTCCCCCTAAACCTTTCCCCTTTCACGCTAAAGCCATGTCCTCTCATACTTATCTCTCCTAATCTAGGTGGAAAGAGCCTACTCGCATTAACTCTGTCTATACCCTTCATAATTTTGTAAACCTCTATCAAATCTCCCCTCATTCTTCTGCGCTCCAAGGAATAAAGTCCTAACCTGTTCAATCTTTCCCTGTAACTCAACTCCTGAAGACCCAGCAACATTCTAGTAAATCTCCTCTGCACTCTTTCAATCTCACTGATATCCTTCCTATAGTTAGGTGACCAGAACTACACACAATACTCCAAATTTGGCCTCACAAATGTCTTATACAACCTCACCATAACATCCCAACTCCTATACTCAATACTTTGATTTATAAATGCCAGGATGGAAAAGCCTCTTTTACAACCCTGTCTACCTGTGACGCCACTTTCAGGGAATTATGTATCTGAACTCTCAGATCCCTTTGTTCCTCTGCACTCCTCAGTGCCCTACCATTTACTGTGTATGTCCTACCTTGATTTGTCCTTCCAAAATGCAACATCTCACACTTGTCTGCATTAAATTCCATCTGCCATTTTCTGGCCCATTTTTCCAGTTGGTTCAGATTGCTCTGCAAGCTTTGAAGGCCTTCCCCGCTGTCCACTACACCTCCAATTTTAGTGTCATCAGCAAACTTGCTGATTCAATTTACCACATTATCATCTAGATCATTGATATAGACAACAAACAACAATGGCCCCAGCACAGATCCCTGAGGCACACCACTAGTCACAGGCCTCCAGTATGAGAAACAATCATCCACTACCACTCTCTGTCTTCTCCCACACAGCCAATTTCGAATCCAGTTTACAATGATAGAGGTGTATAAAATATTAAGAGGAATAGATAGAGTGGACAGCCAGCGCCTCTTTCCCAGAGCACCAATGCTCAAAACAAGAGGACGTGGCTTTAAAGTAATGGGTGGGAAGTTCAAGGGAGATGTCAGAGGGAGGTTTTTCACCCAGAGAGTGGTTGGTGCATGGAATGCGCTGCCTGGGGTGGTGGTGGAGGCTGATACGTTGGTCGTTCAAGAGATTGTTAGATAAGCATATGGAGGAATTTAAAATAGGGGGATATGTGGGAGGAAGGGGTTAGTTAGTCTTAGGTGTGGTTTGAAGGGCGGCACAACAAGGTGGGTTGAAGGGCCTGTATTGTTCGGTATTGTTCTATGGGACAAACCTTTGATTTCTGTCTCTACCTGCAGACCTCGCAGGACCTTTTTCTCCTCCACCTTACTATCTGCTCTAACACTCTGGTTCCCCTCCCCCTGAAAATCCCCCTGCAAATTATGGCTTTTCCCCATAAACCTTTACATCAGCTGCTCTGAGGTTCAGTGCCTCCCTCAACATATAGTCCTGGTCCTTGGAATGTACCAGTATTCAATATTCATTCAAGGACAGATCCTTGCACTGGAAGATCAGCAAAGGTCAGACCAGAGGACATCTTTCACTGAGTTGACAATCTTCCAGCTGCCATTTGTGTTTGTCTCAGTGTTTGTCCTTGGGAAGAGCACAGATTCCTGTGTTATGCAACTGCTCTGGATGAACCTCAACAAAAACTGCATTTCTTTCCAGATCTTCTTGAAAAAATGCAATTCAGAAGGTCTCATCCCCAGTACAGACACTTCAAGGATGGTGTGTGGTAGTGCTGAGACTCCAACTGTGCATGAAGGATCTGATGGGGTAAACCCTTTTCACTGCAGCCAGTCAGGTCCTAGTAGTTGTCTGTAAATTCTGGTGATTAAGCATTCTGCCAAACAATTTTGATAATCTGCTTGAGAGCATTAACAAGATCCACTATCTTCTTTCCCATTAGGCCCTCAAGGACATTTCCATGCAGAACACTGCCTGATTAACTTGTGGTCACAAGTATTCAAATGAATGAAGCATTCTGTGGCAATATGACCAGACTTATCAATTGTAACACCAGGGGCAGATAGCAATTCAGCACATAGTAAAGCTTGGTATTTGTACACTCAAGGTCTTCATAAAGATTGATGCAGTCATGCACAAAAATAATCATGAGCATGATGGCCATTTTGTTACATTTCTACTCACTTTCTCTGGACATCTCTGTAATCGCAGTCTATTTTCAATCTACTGCAGGAGAAGCGTTTGGGCCACACCTTCGTTACATACAGCAATGCCAAGAGCACCTGACACCTAATGACCAGGTTCTTTCTCACAATTTAAGGGAGCACTGCTTCCACAATCCATTTCTGCTTCAGCTAAGCCATATGCTCCATCCACTTCTTGGTGCTCACTCTAACTCTTCCAAACCATATTCCCAGCACCTTCTGCTAATCAGACCTGATGTGAAGGAGTGAAGGATCAGTCTGACAAGTTGCCAATGAATGTCACCTTGCTCTTTTTGCAATTAACCTGGTCTGCAAGGCCAGATCAATCTGCAGACTACACATCCAAACAAATGGATGGTGATGTTGTCTGTGTACAGGGAGGCTTTATCCTGAGCAGCTCTGTGGCCTGGGATAGTCGTCCCTCTTATATCTGCACCCTTCCTAATGAACATAGCAACAGCTTGATACAACATATAATCAGACGATAATCTTGGAGGAATCTTGCTGCCTTCTTATCTCTTAGAGGTCCTCCTTGACATTGACTCCTTCATCCCCCATCCCGTTTCCAGCAACTACAGTTACGACAGATTTTACCTGCTTTTTTGAGTTGGCACATTTCCCTCTGACTCTCAATTTCTGAACACTTTTAAGAATAAAGAACCTTTTAACACTCACTTTAGTCGCTTCCAATCATTGCATCAGGGATCCAAAAGAGAAGTTTCACAGTTCTCCAAACTGGATGTAATCTCCTTTAAGTGTTTTTGGGATCACTAGCTTCATGTATAACTTCCATATCTCCCTGATTGTCACTGGTATTCCTTTAGGTACTGTAGGAGGCAATGACTGGAGAAGAACACCAGCATGAAATTGGTAGATTTGACCATTAGTATTTGGGACAAGCACAAAGTCTGAACATGACTGGAATGAATTGTCTGGTTTCATACTTCCTCAGTGCTCCATATACAGGGTTGCTGAAGATATTGCACAGCTTAGCAACTTTTACAGCTTTAGCTTGGAATCTGGACATGGTGGTCTGTTTGCTGTGGGATCTTCTGGATTGTGTAATTGCGTCAATTGAAGACACTGTCAAGAGTGACTGGCCAGGAGTGGGAAATCGCAGCTTGGTGAAACTGATGGTGTTTTCCACAACAATCAGCACATTTACATGGCTTTCTTCGTATCTTCACACAGTTGCTGTGGCTGATGTGAACAGTCACCATAGTAAAGTTCAGCCCTTGTACACCAGGATTCATCCCTACTGACAGTGCTAGCCCCCAGAAATGTCCAGCACTGTGGAATCCCTCAGGACAGTCATTTTGTGTTTTGTTACCATGAGAATATTCTTCCCACGCTGCACAATAACTATCCTTTGAGGAATTGGAAACTGTTCCCACTGATAGAATGGCCTGGATTCTTGATGCCCATAGTAACAGGGAATCAGATATGCTGGCAAATCTCAGTACCTGTTCCCAACTGAAATCAAAGTAGATGAAATCATTTCTTCGCAAAAGCAGTCCCTGGGTGACCTTTCTAATGCAATGCAGAGCAGTAAATTGGATGACTTGGTAGAGATCTTCTTGGAAAGATCCCATGGGGTGAGAAACTTCAGAGTCAAGGTGACCTCAAGCTCAACAAAGAGAGCAGTCCAAGAACAAGAGTGTCCCTCCACAGCATTTCACAAATCTTGGTAAAAATGGCCTAGGAAAAACCTAAGCCTTGTGCAGCAGAGAGATCAGGCAGGATATAGTGTCTCTGAAGCTCTGAAGACTCTGTCAGAGGAGGATCTTTGCTGAGGAGCAGTCCAATTCTGCAAGTGGTATGATTTCAGCCAAAAATTATATTTTACATGATCTACTCTGGATAAAAGCATATTTCATGCAGATTGATAAAAATACAGACACTATGACAGCCATTTTCTAGGTTCACAAGGAACCTTGTAAGCAAAGGCTCTCCAAGCTATTTCACGTGGTATAGGTTTGAATTCTGATTTGCTGTTTGGTTCCAGTGAATGTTCTGAAACCTGTGGGACCGAATGTACATCCATATGTTGTAAATGCAGGAGCTGAAACATTCCTATTTCTGGAAGCCTCTCCACTCCTAGTTGTGAGCAGTTATGGTGTAGATCTGGCAACTTCAGAGATGCTGTTCCCACTTATTATGGGTAAGAGGTGTTCTCAATGACTACCTCGACTACACCTCCTACCACCTTGTCTGCTGTAAGGATGCCATCCTCTTCTCTCAGTCTCTCTGTCTCCACCACATCTATTCTCAAGATGAGGCTTTCCACCCCAGGCCTTCTAAAATGTCCTGATTCTTTAGAAAACGTGGCTTCTCCTCTGCCATGGTTGATGGAGCCTGCACACACACTTCCTCCATTTCCCGCATGTCTGCTCCCAACCCCCCTCCTCTCCCCAGACTAAGCAGAGAAAGTTCCTCATTTTTCATTCCACTAATCTCCACATCAAGCATTTCGTCCTTCTTTCAGGTAACCCACTAACCCTGTGTTCCCTTCCCACTCCCACCGGTCCACCCACAGTCTCTCTCCCATTGTTTAGCTTTTCCACCCCTCCTAGCCCACTTCCCCCCACCCACTTTACCTAGACTCATCACCCTCCCTCACCTGGTTCCATCTGCTCACCGTCCACTTATGTATCTTCCTGGGTTTCCTCTCCGTTGGTTCACTTTTCCTATTCCCTCCCCCACCTTGTTCCACCTGTCCATCATCCCTCCCTTATCCTGTTCCACCTATCACCTACCAGCCTCTGACTCAACCCTCCCTTTCACTTCTTTATACTGATGATCTGCCCTTTACACTCTCAGTTCTGATACAGAGTCTTGACCTTCAACATTGACCATCCCTTTGCTTCCACAGATGCTGCTTGACCCGTTGAGTTCTTCCAGCAGTTTTTTTGCTTCCAGCATATTTTTTGCTTCAGATTCCAGCATCTGCAGTCACTTGTGTCTCTATTCTGAATGACTTTTTTGTTGAGCTCAATGCCTGCAGAGGGCTGCTCCCCAGCAAATTTGTTTCATGCTTTGCCTTGCACTATTCAATGGCAAATGGGAATCATTGGTCTACCAGGTCACAGAATAATGCACATTTATTCACTTATCAATCACTTAATTATTGAGGGAAAACCAAACAATAAGTTGACATACTTTCTTCTTTTAAATAAACATTTGGTCTCACCTATCACCTGGGTTTCACCCATTCAGCAACCTCCTGCTGGACTTTGGCATCTGAACTTGACGATACTATTACTGAGAGGAAACAAACAAAAATTAATAAGATGAGATAAAGGCCAATTCATGAGGCAAGTATTTCATCTGTGTATCTAAGTCACAACTTGTTCTGTTATGTTTTGAGCTTTCTGCAGCTGAATTAATATCATCATGAGATAAAATTGTAAGCTACTGTAAATGCATTAAACTGGAAGGGATTAGTCAGAATGTCACTGAGAATCTGGTACCAGGCACAATCCCCCTCCCCTTCCCTTTCAGCATTCCTTCTGTGACTTGCTGGTTCAATCTTTCCCCTCCACCAACATCCAGTCCCCTTCACATGACAACTTCCCATTTAACTGCAAGACATTTAACAACTGTCCTTTTACCTCCCTCCTTCCTGTTGTCCCGTGACCCAAACATTCCTCCTCATGACTTTCTTGAACATCTTTCAAGTTGTAAGAACATATTACAAGCAGGCATGGCAGTGTAGTGGTTGGTGTAACGCTATTACAGTGCCAGCGACCTGGGTTCAATTCCGGCCACTGTCTGTAAGGAGTTTGTACGTTCTCCCTGTGTCTGCGTGGGTTTCCTCCAGGTGTTCCAGTTTCCTCCCATGTTCCAAAGATGTACAGGTTAGGAAGTTGTGGGCATGCTATGTTGGCACCGGAAACGTGGTGACACTTGCGGGCTGCCCCCAGAACACTCTATGCAAAAGGTGCATTTCACTGTGTGTTTTGATGTACATATGACTAATAAAGATAGCTTATCTTATCTTAGTGTACTGCATTTTGTGTTCATGATGTCTCCTCTACATTGGGCAAACGAAACGCACATATAGTAGTCACTTTGTGGAGCTCCTCCATTCAATCCACCAGGGCATCCATGAGCTTTCAATTCTCATCCCACACCCATTCTGACCTCTCTTTCTTTCGCCCCTCTTGCTGCCCCAAAGAAGTTCAATGCAAGCTCAAGGAGCAGCAAATTATCTTCAAACTTGGCACATTACAGTTGTCAGGACTCAAGAACAAATTGAACAATTTCAGACATTCAGTCATTCCGACATTCTGTCTCCTAGTTCCAACACCTTTTTATTTCCCTCTTCTCTTCTGGTATTTTAGATTTCTTTCATTTCCTTTTACTCACACCTTATCCACACATGCCTTTAGCACCTTCCTCCAGCTGGCACCAACACCACTTGCATCATTCAATCCCTCCTGGTCTCCGACTTATTACAAATGTTCCCTTTCCTTCTCTTCATCCCTCACTACTTTCTTTGGAAATTTAAACTTGATTAATTTCTAACAGATCTGTTGAAAAGTCACTGACCTAAAGCAGAAATTCTTTTTCTGTCGTCACTGATGCTGTCTGATCTGCTGACTATTTCCAGCTTTCATTGTTTTTGGTTCAGTCAGGATTTGTCAGATTTGTGCTGTTAGCATTTGTACTGTGAGACCCTTCATGAGCCAAGCTTTCACACTTTGACTGCAATACAGCAGAATTAAAATGAAAGATTGCTTGCAGCATAGGACTCTTGGGATTGTATGTGGCAGGAGTATGGCATTTATAAAGAAAAGGGACAATGAAATCCAGAGGTGGAAAAGATGCCTGAATCTGATTTATTACGCACCGGGATTTTGTTTTTTTTTGAAATTAAATATTAATAGCACTTAGTAACAAAAATATATATTTCTGCTACCGGTACACTGGCTCCAGATTAAAGCAGTTTAGCTCACTTCACTTCAGATTGAATGAAATGTGTGTGGTCACACAGTCTCATTTTGTAGCATTGGGAGAAGAAACTGCCAAAGGACACAGAAGATGAGCAATTTTTTTATTACAAGCTACGTTCTGATAAAAAAATTGTTCCAATCATCATTGCTTTGTTGTTAATTCTTCTTGTTTCCAGAATATTAGTCTATTTCAATTCTCTTAACACTGAGTCTAGGCAACTTCAGGAACTAAACCCAGATTTGATGAAGGTACACACAAGAGCATATAATGTTACAAAATGCGACAGGTTCACCATACCAATACTGCAATTTGCATTGATGCAGAATGGTCCTGGCTCCACACCACACACATTGGCATCAAACTCTATGGTGTAGGTTTGATCTGAATTAATTTGAATTACAATTAGTAAGTGGATACTCACATTATTTTGCTTCACAATGGCTATAGCTTTGTTGCATACATTACAAATAAGTCTTGGAAAGTTAACTTGGGGAAAAATTTGCCTTTGGTCATTCACACAAAATATATGTGAATATTGGTCAACATGTTTTACCTGCCTTCCTATTTTGAGAGTAATTAAAATCAATGAGCTGTATGTATGGAGCTAGGACATCGAATGGCCGATGCTCTTGTGTGTATTTAATGAGACAATTCTTCTCCTGTAGGGTTCATGTAAGGAATTATGGGTAACTTATTAATTATTTAGTTAACTGCTGATGAGTTAACTTCTTTATTAGTAATACACAAATTTCATCTTCCTTGGTTCGAAAGTGATACTAAACCAGTTCTATAACTGACCTGCCACACCAATATCAGTCACAATTAGTGTTTGTGGTATAAAGATGCCATAACTGATTTTAACTACTGAGCAAGTTTCAATTGTTCTTCTCTTAACAAAATAGGGAATTTACTGGAATAATTCATTAAAAGAATGTACCACACTATTTTGCATGATGAAGAATGTCAATTCATTATAAAAGCAAAGCCGAGCTCGATAACAACCTATTCATTAATCAGAATGAAAAGTAAATCACAGTGTGTGCAGGAAGAGAGGTACAGCAGATGTCCATAAATCAAATCCAAAAAGATAAACAACATTCATAACGAAGACATGCAAAATTTTGTTGACATGAACATTGCAAATAATTTTGCAAGTAAATTACAGTAACAGGATGCAATAAATTAAACTGTGAATGAAATAGCAGAATCTGCAAAGAATTTTAGAAGAATTAGTGGATGGTGGGGATATTTAGGAACCAGATGGAATGTCATTAATCATTTAGAGTCAGCTAGGGTGTGAGATTCTCCACTGGAGGTGAAACAGGAGTTAGTCATCAACATCACAGAACCATATTATGATTAAACCAGTATTTTAGTACTGATCAAAACCACTTCACAAGAATTCTCAAGTAGCTACAGTATAACCTTTCTAAACTAACACCTTTGACAAATGATATTCAGTGATTGTAGCACAGTTCACCATTACCTAATGTTCAGCTGTGTCTTTAAAAAAAGCTCCCTGTTAATTTAACATCTATTACCATGTTCAAGGAAACATGGCAAATATAATTTTTAGTTTTGGCGCGAAAGCCCCTTACAGAGAAGGCCGTCATTTAATCTTCCACCCTGTCACTCTGCAGGAGGGGGAGGGCTGGCTTCTTGAAGAGTCGCTGCTGTGATTTGATGCAACCATTTCAGAGAGCAGTTTAAGAGAAAGTCACATTAGCATCAGACCTACAGAACATAGAACAAAACAGCACCGGACAGGCCATTCAGCCCACAATATTGTGCTGCTCTTGATGCCAATTTACACTAAATGTCCTCCTCTTGTGTATCATCCACACCCTTCCATTCCCTTCATATTCATGTGTCTACATAAAGCCTCTTAAACTGCACCAAATTGCCTATTTCCACTACTACCCCTGGTAACCCATTCCAGGCACCTACCACTCTTTGTGTAAAAAAACTTGTCTCTCATGTTGTCTTTATACTTCCCACCTCTAACCTTAAAAGTATGTCCTCTGGTGTTTGAAATTTCTTCCCTGGGGAAAAGATTCTGACTGCCTACCCTATCTATGCCTCTCATAATTTTAAAAACCTCTCTCAGGTCTCCCCTCAGCCTCCAACGCTTGGGAGAGAACTACCCAAGATTGTCTAACCTTTCTTTATAGCTCATGCTCTCTAATCTAGGCAGCATCTTGGTTAATATCTTCTGCACCCTTTCCACTGCCTCCACATCCTTCTTGTAATGGGGCGACCAGAACTGCACACAGTACTTCGAGTGTGGTCTGACTAAAGTTACTCTTATACTCAACACCTCTACCAATGAAGGCAAGCATTCCATAAGTCTTCTGTACCAGCTTATCCACTTGCGTAGACACATTAGGTGAACTATGGATCTGGACCCCAAGATCCCTCTGTAACTCAATGTTATTAGGGGGTCTACCATTAGCTGTACACTTTCTCCTTTCATTCGACCTCCCAAAGTGCAACGCCTCATATTTGCCTGGATCAAACTCCATTTGCCACTTCTCTGCCCATATCTGTAACTGGTCTATGTCCTGCTGTATTCTTTGATGCCCTTTACACTGATCGTTGCGGAACACCTCTGGTCACAGACCTCCAGCCAGAATAATAGTCTCCCACCCCTACTCTCTGTCTTCTATGGGCAAGCCAGTTCTGAATCCAACCTTGCAATTCACCCTGGATCACCCTACCATGAGGGACCTTATCAAATGCCCAAGTGAAGTCCACATAGGTAACATCCACTGCCTTAACCTCATCAAGCAAACTAGTCACCTCCTAAAAAAAATCTTGTGATCCTTGGCTTATTAAAGGGAAGGATGGTGAGCTAACCTCACTAAAGGAAAGCAGTAAATCAGTTGGGCTTTTTTTTGTTTGACAACCTGACAGATCCGTGGTCACCTACTGAATGGATGGGATAGGAGGAAGGTCTTTAGATTTCTGGATCGTTGGAACCATTTCTGGGGAAAGTGGGAGATGAACAAGCTGGACAGGTTGCACATGAACCAGAACAGGTTGAAAATCCGTGCAGGGAGGTTTGCTGGGACTGTTGGGGAGGGAATAAACTAATTATGGCAGGGAAATGGGACACAGAGTAGGTCCACATTTGAAGGGGTGGGGGAGGTGCAAGCATTTGAAGGGGAGGGAGAAGTCAGACCAGTAGGCAGAGCAGACATGGGCATAACGAGGTAGATGAGATGAAGGCTAGGCTACATTGCATCTAAGGAGTCTGATAAGTAAGGCAGATGAATTCAGAACATCCATCAAGCATAGGAATATAGTACTGATGCTATCACAAAGACATAGTTGAGAAAAGGGCAAGACTGACAACTGAGAGACACAAGAGAATGCAGATGCTGCAAGATTCTGGAGGGGCTCAGTTGGTCAGGCAGCATCTATGTAGGGAAAAGAGCAGTTGATGTTTCAGATCAAGAACCTTCATCTGGACTGAAAGACAGAGGGGAATGACCAGTATAAAAAGGTGGAGGAAAGGGGTGGAGCAAGAGTTGGCCAGCAATAGTCTGCAGCTCAGCACTTTAGGGTACAGAAAGTTCAGGCATAATGATGGGAAGAGTGTAAAAGCGGAGGTGCCATTGCAATATTGATTAATGAGTCCATTACTGCATTAATGAGGGAGAATATCCAAGAAGGCTCTTCAAGTGAAGTCTTTTAGGTAGAGTTTAGGGAAAAAAAGGGGTTGGTCATTTTGTTGGTGGAATATTACAGGCCTCCTAACAGTCAGCAGGAGATAGAGGAGCAGATATGTATGCAATCACAGAGAGACATGGTATAATAGGGTTATAGTAGAAGTGGATTTCAGCTTCCCCAATATTAACTGGAATCACCTTAGTGTGAAAGTTTTAGAGGGAATGGCATTTTTAAAGTGCATCCAGAAGAGCATTTTGAGCCTGTTTGTAGGGAAGGGGAGCACTGAGCCTAATCTCAGGGTATGTAGCCATGCAAGTGATTGAAGTCAGTGGGAGAGCATTTTTGGAGACAGTGACCATTACTCAGTAAGTTTCAAGGTAGTTCTGGAAAGGGATAAGGAGGGTCCACAAAATAAAGATCCTGAACTGAGGAAAAGTCAATATCAATATCATAAGATCAGAGCTGGCAAAAGTAGATTGAAAATTGTTACTTGCAAGTGAAATAAAAGGAGTTTATGGCCAATGTGCTTCCATGAGGCTGAAAGGTAAGGACAGCAATTCCAAGGTACCCTGGGATGTCAAAGGATGGTCAGGGCTGGATAAAAAGAAGAAAGGGAACATAGCAGGTATTAAGAAATGAAAATGTAGGAAGACCTCAAGGAGTATAGAATTCAAGAACGGAAGTAGAATGCCAAAGAGGGAGCATGAAGTATCACTGGTGGACAATATCAATGAAAATCTCAAAACATTTTATAAGTATATAAAATGCTTACAAAAGGGTAACCAGAGAATGGGTCGGGTTCACTAAGGACCAAAGTGGCAGCCTGAGTGTGGAGTCGGAGGATATAGGTGAATCTTAAAGGAATACTTTTCGTGTGTATTTACAAAGGAAAAAGGTATTGGAGTTGAAGAATTTTGGGGGGTGGGATGGATTCTAGAACATGTTATCATTAAAAAGGAGGTAATTAATATATATCAATACACCAAAAGGTGGATAATTCCCTTGGGCATAATGAGTTGTAGCCCAGACTGTTTTGGGAGGAAAGAGAAAAGCTTTCTTGGGCCCTGACAGACATTTTAAATCTTCATTGGCCACAGGTGATGTGCCAGATGACTAGAGGACAGCAAATGTGTTATCATTATTCAAGAAGGGTAGCAGGGATAAGCTAGCTATTTACAGGTCCTTGAGTCTAACATCAATATTGGGGAAATTATTAAGGGACAGGATTAATATGCATTTGGAATGGCAGTGTATAATAAAAGCATAGTCAACATGGCTTTGTTGGGGAAGATCCGGTCTGACCAATTTATCTGAATCCTTCAAAGAGGTAACAAACTGTATGCATGAGGGCATTGCAGTTGATGAAGTCTACATGGATTTCAGTTAGGCCTTTGATAAGGTTCTACGTGAGAAAATGTTCAAAGAGGTTAGAGCCCAAGTTGGTAAACTGGAAACAAAATTGGTTTGTTGATAGGAAGCAAAGGATGATGATGAAAATCTTCTATATTGATAGCTGAGAGTTTAGATGCTAATTACATGAGATACTGTACTTAATCACAAGTTAGGGGAAGAGTGGGTGACACAAGTGGTGCAGCTATAAAAATTGCTGCCTCACAGCTTCAGCAACCCAGGTTCAATCCTGACCTCCACTGTTGTCTGTGTGGAGTTTGCACACTCACCCTGTGAATGCATGGATTTCCTCTGGGTGTTCTGCTTTCCTCACACGTCCCAAAGACATGAGGGTTGGTTGGTTAATTGCCCACTAATGTGTCGGCAAAACGTAGAATCTGTGGTGAGTTGATGGGATTGCAGGGAGAATAAAATAGGATTAGTGTAAGTCGGTGTTTGATGGTTGGCACAGACCAGGTGGCTCAAAGGGGTGGTTTCTGTGCTGTATGACTAAGTTCAGAGGAACATTTATGGTCAGTGTGTTTCTGACCGACTGAAACTGCAGACACTGACAGATTTGGTTCAGGGAAATAAGCCAGGCCAAGTAGAACAAGAAACAGGTGAGGGAGTGGTTAGCATAATGCTATTACAGCGCCAGCGACCCGAGTTCAATTCCTGCCACTTTCTGTAAGGAGTTTGTACGTTCTCCCTGTGATTATGTGGGCTTCCTCTGGGTGCTCTGGTTTCCTCCCACATTCCAAAAAGACATACAGGTTAGGAAGTTGTGGACATGCTATGTTGGCGCCAGAAGCATGGCGACACTTGCAGGCTGCCCCCAGAACACTCTATGCAAAAGATGCATTTCACTGTGTGTTTCGATGTACATGTGACTAGTAAAGATATCTTAATGTTTAGGATGGCAATGGAAAGGACGTTGACCACTTTGTGGTAAAAATAGTACAGAGGAGAAGATCAATTTCAAAGGGATGAGAACAGATTAAGTTCAGGAATCCCTTAAAGTGGAGATGTTTCAGCTACATTCCAGGTATAAGAAGAAAAACACGATGATGCTGGAGGAACGCAACAGGCCAGGCAGCATCCATAGAGAAAGCAGTCAGTCAACGTTTCAGGTCAGGACCCTTCTTCAGGACTGAAGGTAGGAAAAGGAGAAGCCCAATATGTAGGAGGGAAAAACAGAGCAGTGATAGGTGGACAAAAGAGGGGAGGGGGGGTGGGGACAAGGTGGTGATGGGTAGATGCAGGTAAGAGATAGTGATAGGCAGATGTGGGGGAGGTGGAGAGAGCGGATCCACCTGGGGTTGGGTCAAAGGTAAGGAGAGAAAGGGAAAAAAAGAGGCTAGGAAAGGGATGAAGAGAAGTAGCATGGTGGGGGGGGGGGGTTGTGGGTTGTGGGGAAGGGGAGTGGAGATTACCTGAAGTGGGAGAATTCAATGCTCATGATACTTCCATGAGGTGGAAGAGTAGGGAAATTACAGCCATAGCTCCATAGATAGATTCATAGAGTCATACAGATTGGATACAGGCCCTTCGGCCCAACTCGTCCATGCCAACTGTGTTGCCTAGCGAGCGGGTCCCATCTGTCCGCGTTTGGCCCATAGCCCTCTAAACATCTCCTATCCATGTATCTAGATTGCTTTTAAATGATGCTAATGTGCCCGCCTCAACCACTATTTCTGGCAGCTCATTCCAAATACGCACCACCCTTTGTGTGAAGGAGCTGCCTCTGACGTCCCTTTTAAATCTCTTGCCTCTAATCTTAAACCAATGCCCTCATGTTTTAGCAACCCCTCCCTGGGAAAAAGACTTTGTGCTTTCACCCTGTAAATGTCCCTCATGATCTTACAGATCTCTATCAAGTCACCCCTCAATCTCCTACATTCCAGGAAATAAAGTCTAGTGACCTTAATACTATTAGTTTTAAGCTAGTGACCAGGATTCTATTCGCTTTAAGATAATGATGGAAAAGGATAGGACAGGTCCACAGGTCAGGGTCCCAAACCGGAGCAGGGCTAATTTTGGGGGGAATTAGGCAGGATCTATCAGAGGTTGATTGGGTGAGCCTGTTTGAAGGGAAAGGAATAAATAGCAAGTGGGAGGCTTTTAAGAGTGTTATATCAAAAGTCCATGACCAGCATGTTCCTGTTAGAGTGAAGGGTAAACCTGGCAAATTTAGGGAACCTTGGCTGATGAGAAATACTGAGGCTCTGGTCAAGAAAAAGGAAGTATACGTAGGAGGTCAGGGACAAGTGAATCCCTTGATGACTATAAAAAGATTAAGAATACTCTTAAGAGGAAAACCAGGAGGGCAAAGAAAGGGTATGAGATGGATCTGGCAGGTAAGGTTAAGGAAAATCCCAAGAGGTTCTATAGCTATATTAAAAGGGTGACTAAGGAGAAAGTAGGTCCCTTAGACATCAGCTATGTATTGAGCTGTAGGAGATGGGTGGAATATTTAATGAATATTTCTCCTCAGTGTTTACTGAGGAGAAAATCATGGCTACTCAAAAGATAAGGGAAACAAGTGCAGATGTTTCAGAAGACGTTTGTATTACCAGCGAGGAGGTATTTGCACCCTTACAGGGCATTAAGGTATATAATTCCCTAGGGCCTGATCAAGCGCACCCTCGTACTTTGTGGGAAACTAAAGGAGAAATTGTGGAGGACCTTGCAGAGATTTTTGCTTCATTGTTAGCCGCTGGTGAAGTTCCCAAAGACTGTCAAGTGGCTAGCGTTGTTCCATTGTCTAGCAAGGACAAGCCAGAGAACTACAGGCCAGTCCGCCTGACATCAGTAGTGGGGAAGTTACTGGATGGAGTTCTGAGGGACAGGATCTTACCAGCATTTGGATAGACAAGAGTCTGATAAGGGGGAGTCAATATGGCTTTGTGTGTGGAAAGTCATGCTTGACAAAACTTTTACAGCTTTTGAAGAGGTAACCAAAAAGGTAGGTGAGGGTAGGGCAGTGGATGTTGTCTATTTGGACTTTAGCAAGGTCTTCGACAAGGTCCCGTGTGGTAGGCTGGTCTGGAAGGTTATGTCCCATGGAATCCAAGGAGAGCTAATTAAGTGGATTCAAAATTGGCTTAGAGGTAGGAAGCAGAGGGTGGTGGTTGAAGATTGTTTCTCGGAATGGAGGCCGGTGACTAGTGGTGTGCTGCAGGGGTCAGTGTTGGGACCCTTGTTATTCGTTATTTACAGTATATAAATGATTTGGATGAGAATGCACAAGGCTTGATCAGTAAATTTGTGGATGACATGAAATTAGGAAGTGTTGTTGATAGTGAAGAAGGCTATTGTAGATTACAGGAGGATCTTGATCCGTTGGGGAAGTGGGCCAAGGTGTGGCAAATAGATTTCAATGCAGAAAAGTGTGAGGTGATGCATTTTGGAAAGTCAAATTAGCATAGGTCTTATACTATGAATGGTAGGGCACTAGGGAGTGTAACGGAGCAGAGGGACCTAGGAGTACAAGTGCACAGTTCATTGAAAACGGCGTAACAAGTAGACAGAGCGGTGAAAAATGCACTTAGTATGCTGGCCTTCATCAGTCAGTGCACTGAGTACAGGAGTTGGGACATTATAAGTCATTGGTGAGTACTGTGTACAGTTTTGGTCATCCTGTTATAGGAAAGACATGATTAAACTGGAAAGAGTGCAGAAAAGATTTACAAGGATGTTGCCAGGACGAGAGGGCCTGAGTTACAGGGAGAGGTTGGCCAGGCTAGGTCTTTATTCCTTGGAAGGTAGGTGCTCTACAATGGAGTGGGAGGGGGATTTGGAGTGACCCTCTCCCACCCCAGGGACTTTCCACTGCCCCCACCACAGATGCAACACCTGCCCCTACACCACCCCAAACAGTCCTTTCAGGTGAGGCAGAGATTCACCTGCACTTTCCGTAATATCATCTACTGCATTCAGTGCTCCAAGTGTGGCTTCCTCTACATTGGCGAGACCAAACGCAGACTAGGTGACCGTTTCGTAGAACACCTACACTCCGTCAGTAACCGCGATCTGCATCTCCCTGTTGCCAGTCACTTCAACTCCCCCTCCCACTCCATCACTGATATGTCAGTCCTCAGCCTCTTCCACTGCCAGAAGTCCAAACGCACACTGGTGGGACAGCACCTCATTTTCCGTCTTGAGATCTTACAGCCTAATGGGATGAACATTGAATTCTCCCTCTTTAAGTAAATCAACCCTACCCCCCCCCCCCCCCCCCCAACTTGCCTCTACTTTTCTTCCCTTTTCTGGCCTATCTTTCAGCTATTTTTTTTCTCTCTCCTTTCTTCTCCTCCCCTCCCCCATGAGGCCTGCCTGCCTCCATACTTTTGACCCATCCCCCGGTGGATCAGCCCCACACCTGCTTATCACTATCTCTTGTCTGCATCACCACATTGTGCCTACCCCGCCTCCCCTCTTTTGTCCACCTATCACTGGTCTGCTTTTGCAAGACAGGTTTTTCACTGTACCTCGGTACAAGCGACAATAATAAACCAAACCAATATATTGGGCTTCCCCTTTTCCTATCTTCAGTCCTGAAGAAGGGTCCTGACCCAAAACATTGACTACTTGCTTTTCTCCACAGATGCTGCCTGGCCTGCTGAGTTCCTCCAGCATCTTGTTGTTTTTTCAACAATTAATTACAGTCTCAATAGCTATAATTACCTACCCATCTTTATTGGTTATAATTACTGACCTGACATTTTGAGTGCAGGCAGATAACTTTGCAGAATTATATATTTACAATTGGAGCACATCCCAACTGGCAGAACCCCTTTGGATATTCTAAAACCAGTGACTGGTCTGAGGGGTTCTGAACACAAAACACCAGACAACCAAATTATACTGCTTTTGTTAGTGTTGAGGGATGACTCCTGGATATAAAAACAGCTAGTATATTAAGTAATGAAACAGTCATGTTCTGAATTGTGTATTAAGTAGTAGGGATGTGTCATTAACAATGTGTTAAAACAGGAGATGGCCTCTTAATACCTTCCCAGATCTCATCATGAGGGTTTCAATGAGAGCCAATTAGCATGAGCGTTCATTTACTGTGTTCCCTTGCATAGTTACAATGGTACAGAATCAGAATGCCCCACACCCAATGACCGGTTTTGATGACTGTAAGTTAAATTGTGAACAGCTTTTTGGAAGACTGGTCCTCATTGTAATTAATACCTGATATCCACATTATTTCATAACTCCTGAACATTCCCTAACAGAGTAACAGAAAGAAAGAGATGGATAAGTATCTGAAAGTGCTGTAGGGAGAGAGCAGAGAGATGGGACTGGCTGGATTTCTCTTACACAGAGTTAATATGCCAAATGGCCTCTTTCCAAGCCATGATTCACTGTGATCAGTATCATTTGCTTGGAAACTGCTTTAACAAAGATCTCCTCAGAAATGTCCATGGAAAGTAAAAGAGACAGGAGATCAGAGAGCCAATTTAGAGCAAGAGAAAGAAATAAGCTCAGAGTTGAAGGAAGTCAGGAAAGAGAAAAGCTGCCTAAATGCAAATTGGTTGTTGGGTAGATAGTGCAAATAACTGGCTACATACAAAAACATTCACATACCAGTTTATAATTAGAAAAGGAGCTACTTAACATAACCACTAAAGTTAAGAGTTCCAGTGCCTCCATGCAGAATGTATATTTAAAATTTAAGCACATTTACAGTGAGGCCCCCTTTATGAGCAATCAGTAAATTTAGATTTATTTTTGACATTGCTTAAGTAATTGCACTATTGGAGAAATGGCAGCTTTAGAATTTAGTGCCATGTATTACAACTTGACCCTGTGTTAATCAAAAGATTCTATGCATTAATCTTGTTGAATGATTACTGGGATTTAAGTGTATTTAAAGCAGGGTTCCTTACCTTGCACTTTGTACACGTGGTTGCTTTAATTTAGCCAAAAACAGTAGAGTAACCAAAGCACATGGGAAGCAGTTTGGTCCTGAGCAGCACAACACTGGGACTATCCCACTGGCACTAAATTTGGCAGAAAATTATCTCGAGAAGATTCATGGAAGGTGTATCCATAGCATTTACCTCATATTGCAGCAGGTTGAACTATTCCAAGCAGGAAAAGTTTAAGCAAAAAGTTGGAGCCATGAGCTCCATCATCAACTACAACAGGAATAATCCCTTTGGAAGACTAGTAAATATTTGTATCCATCACATTATTAGACAGTGTATTCGACACCTTGGCTTCTTGATGTATAACAAGTTCTCCTCATGTTGCCTCTACTTATCCCACCAATCACCATTTCACAAAGATTTCCTCTTTGTATGTTGCAGTAGAATTTACCATAGAAAAACAAGGAGGGAGTAGAGCGGAAGACATGGGTCCTTTACAGCTGTAATAATCTGACATAGTACATTAGCTCAGGAATCTGTTTAACTTTGTGGACAAATTGTTATTTGGTGCCAAGTGAGGCATGTTATTCAGACTCTCAATAACTATGGCAATGGAGACTACAAACATAAACAGAGATCTAAATATCAGGTCTTAAATCTTTGTATTGCTCAGGATGTTTTGTTTCAATAGGAACATTAGACTGCTGATTTTTAATGGCAGCCTGTGTGTCCCAATTTCATAGTCTCAATAATCAGGTGCAGACCAAAAGAGTGTGTTCAAACTTTCTTCCCCTGTCTGCTGATGTTAAATCCAGCCCAAGAGCAGAGCTGCATCAGAAATGTTCCTGCAACAGATTAATGGCTTACATCAGGAGATGTTGACGCATCTGGACACAAGAGAACACCTCAATATGGCTGATTATGAATAGCTACAAACCATTACTGAGCAATGCCTGAGGCTCTGGATCAGAAGCTCAATAAACTGACAATTTCAAAAATCTCTTACAGATGGATTTTATATGTAAACCATGATTACTTAATTGTCTATCAAATATTAACTTTTCCTCCACTGCTCTCTGTAATTCTTACCATCACCTTTGGTTTCCAGGATGAGAAATCCACTTTACTTTAGTTGATTGCTTTTGATATTTATTTCCTTATGACATAGAAGGAATCCATTTCAGCCCATCATAGACGAATTCCAGTTCACCACTAATTCTCCCATTTCTTCTTTCATTTACCCTGTGACCTTTTACCCTACATCCCCCTCGACTGCCCTCCCCCATACCCTCACCCCAGATTCTACCACTTTAGTAGTCAATTAACCTAAAACGTTCCCTGATGGAAGGAACAGACATTTTGTGTCTAATGAGGTTTCAGTATCATGCAGTCTCTGTCAGCTATTCTCCAGCTATGTTGATTAATTGCTTCGGTTTCATGGTCCCTCTTGCTTCCAACCTAAAAGTATTGACATATAGTTAACAGATGAGTTGGTGTTATAATGAGACCATGGTCTTCCATTACTACATGACTCTTTCAACAAGACTTTTGACATAAAATTGACAATCTATGAGATCCTTTATTTGCATAAGATTGAGTCAACAAGTAATGTTTAGAATATTTCAGTGAATTTTGGTAGCCTCAATTAATAAGTTTGCATGAGTCCCAGTATTCAAATGTTACTTTCCACCTTGGTCAATCTGAATGTGTATCATTTTATAGGACAATGTAACATATGAGCATTAATGTAGCCATGAGCTTGGCTGATTTGCTTTCTTCCTCTCAGTCTCCTTCTGGCATGATCTCACCATCTGGCAATTAGATGAACATCACAAGAAGTGCAAGTTTCATGCAGCATGGCACAAAGAAATGTGGAGAGCCACATTGAAATGAAGGTGGTGAATTATCCAGAAAAGACACAGCCATGCAGTAGGTATTCAACTAAACGACGGAAGCCTGTTCATAAGGGATACAAGGATGAGTGCTCAGAGATTCTATCATCATTTCAAAGTTTTGGCAATTGAATGTCATCTTGTTCTGCAAGTAAAGGAATAATGTACATATTTTGAAGGTACATAAAGACATTGAGTTTTAGAGTAGATATGATTTGTGTGGCAAATGGATATAGAAAGAGAAAACACATCACCTTTGTGGGTTCATTATACATAGAAGTTCTCCTGAAATAGTCTAAGATATATATCAGCATAGAATGTTTTCTTCGTTATGCACATTACTCATGTCAATAATGGATTTCGGTGGACATCTCAAGGCACCACTGAATCCATTAACTCTCGCATGATGCCATGATACATTTTTCAGGATTGAATTCAGGGTAGTACTTGTCAGGAATAATTTCCTTTTATCTCCATTTGTGGGAGGTGTGAATTTTCTCTGGAGTCACTTCTTTGTACAGACATCTACAACATTTATGACACAATGCTCATCCTCTCCATTGTTGCTTGCCATGCTTAATGGACCAAGCACTTCTAGGGTTGCTCCACTGTCCCATAAGTGATGTCTTGCTTTCTCACCTATTCCTCCAGAGCATCCATTATCTGATTATCAACACAGCCTTCAATGCCCTCTATGCTCCATTACCATTCACAAATTGTTCTTCTAACAAGTCCTTGTACTGCTGTGAGCTATTTCAAATGTTTAAATAGTTTCAATATAAGCAGAGGCTGAACAAGTAGTTGCAAGTTAATTGGCTGTCCCATTGTTTAATCATTAGATTATAACTGATCTCACTTTAATCAAATAGCAAAATTAAAGGTTCAGCAATGACCTTTAACGTCACTCAAAGACATTAGTAATACTGATTTCAAATTTTTAGTAATAAAGAATTTAAAGAAGTTATTTCTACATTCTAAATTAGATCAAATTCAAATATTCTCAAATTAATCCAGAGAAAACCAATTTCAATTACATTAGATTTCTACCTTTGATTCACTGCTCATCATTAGCTATAAGATTTGATTCGTCTAAATTAGTATTTACTCCGAACTACTTATTTGCCAATTAGCATGATAGATTGATATTATATGGATGCCATTTATTGCAGAGGTGTCCATGTGAAATGAATGCATTGATGCTGATTAGCACCACATCAGCCATCTATTGACATATTTAAGTAGCCACCCATAATGTGTTTGAAGATGTGAAAGTTATATGCAAAACCATTTGAAATATCTATATAATTATACAATAATGTTACAATGATAATCTGTGTCAAAATGTAATGGTGACTACCCATGTAAACTTCACATTAATTTTCGTTCCACCCTCCTCTTCTCCACCCCTTGCCAAGTGAAACTGCTTTTGCCTCAGCCTTGCAAAATACATGTAATTACAGTGTGACATATTTACATGAGCAGTTTTCATTTCAAATGTGAATGAAGGATTTTGTAAAAGATATATAAAAATAAACCCGAAGTCACAATTGATCCAATTATTTTCCATCCTCCAAATCTGGTTCATTTATTATATGTTAAAAATATGGCTGAAAATTTCACAAAATTCTTAATATTTGTGCCCTGCAAGTTTTTCCCAACTTATCCTGAATGTTCTTATGCGCAGATGGATAGTGCATGTTCGCAGGCCAATGTACGAAAAGGAACATCAAATATAATGTTTCTTTTCTCATCTGACCCTTAACAAATACTCTTTCCATTATAATGCACCGACTGATCTAAATTGCCTTGCCTATCCTGGAGTCCACGAAGACATCTATAGTACCCTGTTGTGCTTTGGCTCATATCAGCTAATCCCACAAAGAATAACAATAAAACAGACGTTTTTATTGGATTGTGAGCCTTACTTCCAGATGGCTTGACAGGATCAATTTGGAGAAGATTGTTTCCACTTAACAGTGACCAGAGACTAGATGCAATAAATTTGAAGGGCAATCATCTTTATCCAGAAAGAAAATAGATAGAGATTGATACAGTGACCAGCATAGATGTACCTCAAGCTATTGGAAAAATACAAGCACTATCTCTGCAAAATCCTCCAAATTCACTGGAACGATAACCAGACCAATGCCAATGCCCTCTTCCAAGCCAACCTCACCAGCATTGGAAGCCTGGTTACTCCCTACTCAGCTACATTGGTCAGGCCATGTCATTTGAAGGTGTCCTAAAAAGACACTCTATTCCAAGCTCTACCATGCAAACAGATTACCCATGCAGACAGAGAAAAAGGTTTGAGAACATATTGAAAGTTTCCTTGAAGCATCTCTGATTTCTGGAATCCTCTAGTTCATGATTTCTCAAAATTGAGAAGGGTTACTCAGGATGGTATTGAGGCAGTGCATCAGATGCACACAGTGGCCTTAAGGAGGTAGTAAGAGGTAATTCCTCATAAACTATCCACCTGCCCACCTTGCAAGCCACCTTCTACCACATTTGTAGAAGAGTATGGGAATCCCCACATTGACCTCAGTAGTCACCTCAGGATCCACAAAACAAGAGTGGAAGCAAGTCATCCTTAATCCCAAGGTACTGCATAAGAAAGAAGAGTAAAATGAAGTTTAAATAAAAACTTGATGAGGGAGAAAAAAATAGATTATGCCAATAGAATGAAGTGAAGAGAGTAAGAGGAGACTTAAATGGAGTTTAAACATTGATACAGCCCAGTTTGATGTTATGTTCTATTTTTGTGCTGTAAATAATATGAATGTTGGCTTTGGCTTTTCAGCTAGTTACTAAATACAAGAAAATGTACAGATGCCAAACCATCAAAATGACCTTTCGTTGGATGCAAATAAGATATTTAACTAGCCTATTATCAAATAAGAGATGTAGATATACTAACCAATTTCTACTTCACTAAAATCCACCAAAATGCCTTGCTGCACTGAAAGCTTGGTAACAACAGCCTTATCCTAGGCTTACAGTTTAGGTCAGTATCTAAGAGTAAGTCATTCCAAGAGCACGTAATGAATTCAACATGACCACCAAGTGTGTGACTGAACAACCTATCAGCAAGCTGAAGATGTTCTTCAGGTAAGACATAGAACATAGAACAGTACAGCACAGTACAGGCCTTTCAGCCCATAATGTTGTGCTGACTTATTTAAACCTACTCCATGATCAATCTGACCCTTCCCTCCTACGCAGCCCATAACCCTCCCTTTTTCTTACATCCATGGGCCGATCTAAGAGTCTTTTAAATGTCCCTATTGTATCAGCCTCTACCACCACCCCTGGCAGTGCGTTCCAGGCACCCACCACTCTCTGCATAAAGAACCTACCTCTGTCATATCCCCCAAACTTTCTTCCTCTGACCTTAGACTGATGTCCTCTGGTATTGGCCATTGCTGCCCTGGGGAAAAGTTGCTGGCTGTCCACTCTGTCTATGCCTCTCATAATCTTATACATATCTATCAAGTCACCTCTCATCCTCCTTCTCTCCAAAGAGAAAAGCCCTAGCTCACTCAACCTATCCTCACAAGACATGCTTTCCAATCCAGGCAGCATCCTGGTAAATCTCCTCTGCACCATCTCTAAAGCTTCCACATCCTTCCTATAATAAGGCGAGCAGAACTGAACACAATACTCCAAGTGTGGTCTAACCAGAGTTCTATAGAGCTGCAACATTACCTCATGGCTCTCGAACTCAATCCCCCGACCAATGAAGGCCAGCACACCATATGCCTTCTTAACCATCCTAGCAAACTGCGAGTTCTTGGGCAGAACTGGGTGCAGTTTTGGTACTCACAAGTCAGTATGTTCAGAATGGCTGCATTATGCCGCATTCACCAGAACATTGTGCAGAAGCAGGAGGAACCAGGCACGGATCACAAATACCTACATCTGTTTCCAAGGTGGAGGAAAATACAAGGAAGTAGCTTCATTCAGCACTGCTTCAGCTGCTCAAATTGTTCCTCAGATTGTCCCCAATAATTCAATTTTTTTACTGAGATTGCACAGGTTTTGAAGAGCAGAGTTGACACCCACAACTTCCTCTTCCCAATCCTCCTTACCTTTCATACACAATTTCCTAATAACCAAACACCTCCTGCACTTTCCCTCTTTAGTACCCATTAAATTATCCCTTCACATTCATCAAGCAAGTTAAAAGTAATAACATTTTTGTGATTCTATCAAATAATAGAATCCATACAGAATTTTATTAAGAATCCATGCAAAGCTTTAATATTGCATTGTGTCAGTGTTGGCTTATAGGGTAACAGTCTCTTCTTTGGACCAAGTATTTTGCTTGATATCTGGAAAACAATTGCTTGTTGAAAGCAAAAAAATACACATTCCTTAAAAACCTATACATTATGTTAACATAAAACCAATTGCTGATTTTTTTCAAAATGCAACATTATTTTGTTCAGTTCACAAGATCACAATTCAAGCTGTGATATAACAAAAGACCTTTAAGCTATTTGGATCTCATCCTCCAGAATACCAATTATACTCTTTACGTTTTACAACACCTAGCTGCTTCTTAAGTGAGTCCAGCATCCTAGTCTCAGTTGCTGATTATTAGCCACTCTGCATCCAGCCCTGACTCCTACTCATAATGAAGCACTCCTTGGTATATGTCTTGAACATCCTCCACTCCATGCCAATTCTGTTTGCAGTCACCTCCTACTTTATCATATCTGAACATATGGTGCTAGATTTAATTATTACCATGTATCTTTTTTATTTCTCCTCCAAGTGCCTTTATTCTGGCTGAAATGTCATAGTTTATTTAACCAATCCTGACAATTAATCCTGTAACAATAACAAAGTACCTTTGTTACATTTTTTTGTCATGCATTCTGAATTCAATGGCAGACTTATCAAACTTTGCCCAAATTATTCCGGCATGTATGAGCTTCTTTGATAACATAAGATAAGATATCTTTATTAGTCACATGTACATTCGAACATACAGTGAAATGCATCTTTTGCGTAGAGTGTACGTCAGAATCCAAAGTAGATGCGCCATGACTGCAGAAAAGTAACACTTTTTTAAAATCGCAAATACAACTGGAAATCATTTCAACCTGCTACCTGCAATTTTAATGGAGAAGGGTTAAGCATAAGGAGAAATCTGTACTTGGGAGATGGTTTGCTCACAAAAACGCTTTAAGTTTGTCCCCCAATTTTCATTTACAGCACATATAATTTCATATGCTTTGGGAATCCTGCCAAGTAAAAGGTGGCCAGGAGGGCTGAATTCATGAAGTAAATGTCTTTATTATACTGCTTTTGAGCCAGGAGGACCCAGAGATATTACCCTATATACAACAATATCATCTCCATGAAATTGAACCAATCCTTCACCCAATCTTTGCTCCATCCTTCCCCCTCCTGGTATCTGCTTCCTGGCAGCTTCTTTGGCCAATAGGCAGACACAGCCAAACCTTTGCCTCCAGGTTTCCCATCAAAAATGTTCCTTCATTTTCTTCCTGGCCCTAAGTAAATATTCTGACCCATATATTATTAAGTTGTTTTCTGAGAAATGTTCTTCCAATTTAATTCTGATTATTGCATTATCATATACTTCATATCATTGATTCTGACTAATGGTACTGTATCATCCTTCTCTCTGTGTTCAGTCTTCCATTATTCAGAGATTCTCCTCAAAATTACCATCATTATATTCCAATCTCACTCCTGGTCTCAGTATCATGATGCATACTTCTTCTCATGGTCTGTGAGAATTTCTTAATTTTCAGATCTATGAGCAAATCCAGAAAGTCTGCAATCTTCTGCGCAATATATGGCTAACACAGTTGTAATCTTAAATTATTAAGAAAGACTCAGGTTTAAACTTAATTTTCTTGACTCTGAAATAAAAACAGAAAATGGAGACACAAGAGGCTGCAGATGCTAAAATCTGGAGCTAGGTAGATGACATTTTGGGTCGAGATGCTTCATCTGGACTGAAAGCGTAGAGGGCAGACAGTCAGTATGAAGAGGTGAGAGGGAAGGGTGGGGCAAGAACTAGCAAACTCTCGGTGGATCCAGGTGAGGCAGGGTTGATTGGCAGAGGGAGTTAAGTGGGGGTGGGGGAGATAGTAACAGAGGCTGGGAAATGATAACTGGAGACAACAAAAGGCTGCAGATTATGGAATCTGATAAGAAAGGAAGGTGGTGAGTGGAACCAAAGAAGGGAGGGATGGCAGGTAGATGGTAACAGTGCAAGGAGGGCATTTCCAACACTCACAACCCCTGTCACCCAGTTTTGCCCTCACATCTATTCCATCTGCCCATCACCCACACACTTCTCTCACTGGGTGCCCTATCCACTCCTCCCATTGTCCCTTCCAAAACATTGACTGTCCGTTTCTCTCCCCAAATGCTACCTGACGCGCTGAGTTCCTCCAGCAGCTCATTTTTTTTTTGCCTGAAACAGAAAATGCTGGAAATACTCAGCAGGTGAAGCAGCATCTAGTTTGAGCAGAAATGAAGTTAGTGTTCCAGGTCGATGCCCTTTCATCAGAACTTGTGCTGAAGGTTGTGGTAAGATCCATCCCTGATTCTGAGCAAGTTATTTGGCTGACATTTCAGTACACTGAACTATGTTATGTTTTCCCTCTTGAATTTATGCAAAGGATCCTGAGGGCTATATGAGAAAAAAGTAAGGAAGTTGTCTTTGCCAGCATTTACCCATCAATTAACACAAGTAAAACAGATTGGCACAGAAATTCAATGACTGCCCATGTTTTATGATTGATATTAGGCATAAGATCAACAGGAAACATAATTGTTATATAATTCATGAGACATAACAAGGCCATTGGGACATTCAATCTCATGTTTCCATGCACATGATACACTGAATCACACAGCACATAGAACATTGATGACAGCAATTCATGTGCAATTCCAAATTGATAGCTGTCCATAAAAGTGATTCAAGAATATATAAAGTAACACCCAATTTTGACCATGCATAGAAAAGTAGGTCTTAACAGCAGGCTAAGCTCTGAACCTGCACTTATATGAAGAAATCATCAATTATGTGCAGAGTTTTTGGTGGCTGAAGCAGTGGAGTTTATCCCAGTTAATGGGGTTAAATACTTCAGTTTACTCTGGTTAAGATTGCTTTATTAGCCATTCAATTGGGTGTATAGCATAGCCAAGAATAGTGAAAGAAGGCTAAAGGCTTAACCAACTTGCTAGAAAAGGCTGAAGGAGGAGGAAAGCTATGAGACTTGGAGATAGGGGCTCTATGGGAGGTACACATGTACCTTCAACTGTCCCAGGAGCATTGCACTTGGAGGCCAAGGTTTCCAAAGTGTAATTGTAATAAAATTTTATTTTTACAGCTCTGCCTGGATTACTCTGCCTGTTGATACTACTGCCGGCCTGTCACATGTTAATCTTTGGATCGTTCTAGGTAGTGGAGATTAATATGTGCTATATTTCCCAGTTTTCTGCTCACTACAGTATTCAGAAAGTTGCAGAGGCTCTCTGTTCAGTGAGGGCGGAATCCAGCGCTTCTTGTAATAGAGACCAACAGGCAACAGTGGGACATGGATTCCGGAAGTGATAGACTGCATTCTTGTGATCCTGTAGACCTTCCTGAATTGCATTTTCCAAAGCCAACAATTTGTATGTAACCACCCATGAAAATCTCATGGTCAACACCATGTATCCAGGAAGTTTGCACAACACATTCAGCCTGATGCCATCGACTTTCCCGGCAACAGGTAACCTGCTGCACTGCATGGCTCATGGGGAACAAATTTTATGTTCTCTGTCTGTAGCTCTTCACTCCCTTCTTGGCTCATCATCAGGCTATGAAATACAATTAGGACTGCAGTTATGGGGCCACTATATGTGCAGAGTACCATCAGGAAGAGGAGGAGAAAGAGAAGGAAGAGAGAGAAGAAGAGGGGCCCGGGATGTGTCAGAAATATGACGCACTTGACAAGTCAACTCCACTAGCTTAGGGTATAACAGAGCGGCAATCTATTGGTATTGGTCTTGGTTTATTATTGTCACTTGTACTGAGGTACAGTGGAAAACTTGTCTTGCATACCGTTTGTACAGATCATTTCATTACACAGTGCATTGAGGTAGTACAGGGTAAAAACAATAACAGAATGCAGAATAAAGTGTCACAGCTACAGAGGAAGTGCAGTGCAGGTAGACAATAAAGTGCAAGGCCGTAACATAGATTGTGAGGTCGAGAGTCCTTACCATATAAGGGAGTCATTCAATAGTCTTATAACAATGGGATAGAAGCTGCCCTTGAGTCAGCTTAAGCCTTTACTTTACTTTTATTTTATTTATACAGCACTGTAACAGGCCCTTCCAGCCCAACGAGCCTGCACCACCCAATTACACCCATGTTAACCTGGAGTCCCGGAGGGCCTTGCCATCAGTTGAACTTGGAATGCTCGGTGGAAAGTTACCATCATACCACAATACTATTTAACAATAACCACCTGCATTGAGTCAAAGAACCACCATTTATTATTCTCATTTAATAACAGTATCTTGACCCATTTCTCGATAGACACAAACTGGATAACACCATTGACCAGAAAGTTAGCAGAATCAAGCAGGTATTTACAATGCAAGAAAATATTGGAACATGTACATTCTGCAGTGAGGGCCTTAACTTCTTATGTTCCAAGGTCATTCTTTAACTTTATTTTTCAGGATGTGGCCAAAGCCAGCATTCATAAATGGAACCAAACTGTGCCTGTGAAGGTGGTGGAGGACCATCTTGTACTTTGCAGTCCCTCTGGTGAAAGTACTCCTACAGATCTGTTGGATCAGGAGTTCTAAGGTTTAGACTCAATGTCAGAGATGCATTTGAAAGTCAGGTGCAACAATTGTACATTAGAATGTAGGAAAACAGGAGAAGGAGTAGGCCACTCAGCCCCTCAATATTATCATGGCTGATCTGCTCCAGGCCTCATCTCCTCTTCTGTGCCAGTTCCTCATAACCATCAAAATCCTGACCTTTAAAAAGTATCTACTTCCTCCTTAAGTACCCACAATGATCTAGCCCCACAATGTTCTGGAGTGCCAAATCTCTGGAATACCAGAGGTTTACAACTCTCAGTGAGAAGTTGCCATACATTTCAGTTCTAAATGACTGTCCTTAATCTTACAACTATGTCCCCTCATTCAAGATTCTCCCATTAGTGGAAAAATTTGCCCATCCACTCTGTCACTCGCCCTAAAGATCTTACATGTTTCAATAAGGTCACCCCTCATTCTTCTAGAGTAAGGCCAAAGATCAGGGTTGCAGGAGATGTTCGCTTGAGCTCTGAAGACAGAACAAGCCTCTCCTCTTGTCTTTATCAATGCAATCATAAAGTCTCTGAACAAAGCTCTCTGCTTCCGTTGTCTCACCAGCTAGCTAACGGGTAACTGTGAGTGGGGCTGGAGAAATAATGAGAGAATGGATGCTATTATCCTTGGAGAAGACAGAAGATTTGTACTCCATAGACCCACTGACGTGTTCAAGTTCAAGTTATACTTTACTGTCATTCACCCATATGCTGTAAAACACATGGAGGAACAAAATGTCGTTTCCCCCAGACTCACACAACAAAGGACATACATAGAACAGAGGACATACAATAAATGCAGACAAAGAAATTGTGCAAGCACAAATAGTGCAAAAAATGGTATATACAGGATACAAAATTGCTGCAAAGTTAGTGCAAAACAGAGTTGAACAAAGAAAATACAGAACTCAGTGTATTGCACGAAGTGTATAAACATGTTCAGCAGCAGCCAAAGTTGTGCAGACCAGGACTTTTGATGCGGTATTTGTCTGAGACTGCCTCCAGGGTACTCAGGAGCCTGACAGCCTAGGGGAAAATACTGTTGTACAGTCTAGTAGTTCTGGCCTGGATGCTCCGGTACCGCTTGCCAGACGGCAGTGGGACAAATAGGTCGTGGGAGGGATGAGAGGGGTCATCTATGATTCTGCAGGCCTTGCGGGTGCATCGTGTGTTGTAGGTATCCAGGATGGAGGGAAGAGGTACTCCAATGATCTTTCTAGCTGTGCTCGCAATTCTCTGCAGAGTCTTGTGGTCTGAGGTGTTACAGTTACCGCACCAGGCAGAGATGCAGCTAGTCAGGACACTCTCAGTGGTACCCCTGTAGAATGTGGTGAGGGTGGGGGAGGGCAGGTTTGATCTCTTCAGCCGCCATAGGAAGTGGAGACACTGCTGTGCCTTCTTGGTGAGGGAGGAGGTGTTGGTTGACCAGCACAGGTCGTCTGCTATTGTATTCCCAAGAACTTATAGCAGCTGACTCTCTGTACAGTGGTGCCATTGATGCACAGGGGTGAGTGGTCAGCCTAGGCCTTTCTAAAATCCACAGTCATTTCCCTTGTTTTGTCCATGTTCAAGGAGAGATTGTTGACTGAGCATCAGTCCACCAGCCTCTCCACCTCCTCTACGTAAGCCATTTCATCGTTCCTGCTGATGAGGCCCACCAACATTGTATCATCAGCAAACTTGATGATATGATTTGAGCTTGAGTTGGCAGAGCAGTCATGGGTCAGCAGCATGAACAGCAGTGGACTGAGCACGCAGCCCTGGGGGTCTCCAGTGCTCAGCCTGATGAGGTTTGAGGTGGTATTTCCAATGTGAACTGACTGTGGCCTTTCAGAGAGGAAGTCCCCAGGATTGGACATCATTGGTGGTTCCAACAATTGAGTGGAGGACAGAATTCTGATGTTCTATTACAACTTGGAAGCCCCTAGTAACAGTGGGATCCAGAGTCATAATGGCTTTTGTCCATTGCAGCATATACGCATTAGGTGATGGCTGCCAATGATAGCGTATGTGAGTGTTACCTACTTCCCAGAAATCATGAGCTCCTGGCTTCATGTAAATGTGTGTGTGATTTTAGATGTGGATCTGCATTCTTCGAGACATCTCACCCAGATGTATCAGTCATCGATATCCTCACCTCAGTCCTCTGGGGCAGAACTGATGTGTGATCTCTCTTTCTGGGATGCTGGTATTTGAGCTACCCTTTCCCCCTGCATGGTTGCAATTCACTTGTGCACTCAAGTGATTCACCATGCACAGATCCTAAGGATCTGAACATATGGATCTGAAACTCAGATTCAGTGACCTGCACTGTCCTCTTCCTTCTTTCACTATTGTGGCTCTGATGCCAACGCCTGGCCAGTGGTATTTCTTGTATAACTGAAATGGAAAAGCCACAAGAATATGGCCATGATAAGGAGAGTGAGCAGACAATTGTGGTCCCTACCAATACATTGATACAGTCAAGAAATGTGAGCCACCATTTCCTGCATGAGACAATGAGATATTGACTGTCGCAATGCACGTTAACTGTCAATAAATGTGCACAGGGATGTATGTATGAGTATTGAAGCAACAGTAAATATGTGACTGTAGTAGTCCATGTGACGACGAATGCCTGTGAGATCATTGAATTCATGTGAATTTGGATCAGGGCATCGCTTTTGGCATCAATTTCTCTGCTCACCCTCTCCAGTCTTTGATCTGAAGCATTACTTTGTTTCTCTCCTCACAGATGCTCTCTGACCTGCTGAGAATTTCCAACATTTTCTGTTTTGTTCCATGATAGATTCATTTCAACTCTGGGTGATTTCATATCTCCTAATTATCCCTTCAAGAGGCATGTTGCTCGGTCTCACAGGTCATCCTCAACAGATGCACAAAACTCCTGCTGTTATTCATTCTTACTGCAAACTAATGGGAAAAGTGCTTGCATGAGGTGCTTACAGAGAAATCACATACCAGTGGGAATGGGACGAACTGGTGTTGGTGCCCTGTGCTGTACCATTCCAGCCCTTTATGTGTTAATGAATTTGTAGGCCAATATCTGGTCACCTGTCTAATTTTTGCTCTGGATCTGACAACATGCAAAATAGCTGGTGTACTTGTTTACATTGCATCCCTGACCCAACTCTACAAGCACTTCTCCCTAGCTGATAAAACCGCTGGAACATCTCAAGGTCATGAAAGACACAAATTAAACTTGTATTGCTTTTTTCTAATAATTTGTTTGCTATAAAGAAGCCTCTTTTCGAAACAGACTTTTTAGAGAATGGCAAATTTAGGAAGGTAAGGACAATTATGATGTCTATGTATCTATGTAAAACCAACGCAAACCACAACTAGCATTTCAATTTCACATCTCTGTTCACAATCAGATATTGTAAGTGGGTGGAATATCTTTCCCAGTGATCTTCAGATAAAGTTAAAATTATGGTAGTCATTTGTCTGAAAGCAGACTTAAACACTTCTGTTTGTTTCTTTAGTGAGAACAAATACGTAAAGATTTTTTATCCAAATTTATCGAAAAACATTCCTTTATGAAGTCAATGAAGTCTTAATCCATGTTCTGTTTGAATTAAAAATACAATTAAAGCTTTTTGTGTTAGCACACTTTGATAGCAAACACTTTTTACACGTTTGGGTGTTTGCACCCTATCTAAATCTTTCTTCTATTTGTTAGTGAATGATGCCACATAGCAGAATCTGCAGGAACAGCAGATGTAATTCAACAACATTTTATATCAAATGCAGTTCCATAACACTCCAAAGGATAGGGGTTTTTGTCAAACAGATATTGTAGTGCATACATTTTGGAACAAGCTGATTACCTGAATTGCGTAAGTTTTGCCAAGTTGTCAGTGAACTTTTGAAAAGTAACACCGGAGAAATCATATTGTAGCCAGTTTTAGGTTGCATGAGAAAGATGAAGAGAAAGTCTTTGGACAGTTGACAGAAAGCAAAAATCAAAGTGTTGTGCCCTTCCCATCCTTGATGACCCAAGGCCGTGCTGTAGCCTGACCTGACTCTCCACATCCAAGCAAGGTTTATTGAGTTCCAAATGGTGAGTAGACCAAAGGTAGCATACCATTAAGGTCCCACCGCCCAGAATGTTCAGATGGTCTTTGATAGGTCACAACTGTTAAAGACTTTTGAACTGTTTTTAAATGTCTCTGATAGACAGACATTTTTTAATATATAAAAAAATACATTTATTTTAGAAAAATAGATTAATTTGAAACATCATGCTATGCTAACAAAAATAAAGACATTAAAATAAAGTAAAATAATTCAAACAAGTACCGACATTAAGTTTTTCCACAGGGTCAGTGATTCAATTCTTCACCATGGCAAAATGTTCAAGTTCATCCAGACCCTCTCTCCAGTAAATTAGTGCTCTGCTGCTGGGCTCAATAATGAGTCAGTGGTACATAGAGAGGTCAGGTGAGATGCAATCTAATTGCCAGGTCATTTCAGATATCCCTGATTGACAGACCATACATATAAATTCAAAGTGAATTGAATAGCAAACTGTTGACAGTTAACTGTTACCTACTGAACCCCAGATTGTCAGCTGGCTCAATTTGACCCAATCTATTATTGGCAATGATGGCTGAGAAAGGATATTGCTCATAACAGAGGACAACTTCCCCATCATTCCTTTGCATGGTGATATACAGCATTTTTCTAACTGTGCAGACAAAATCCCAGATCATATAACAAAGAACATAGAACAGTACAGCACAGGAACAGGCCCTTTGGCCCACGATGTCTGTGCTGACCATGATGCCAATCCAGACTAATCCCAACTGGCTGCACATGGTTTATATTCTTCCATTCCCTGCCTGTTCATGTGACTGTCTAAATGTCTCTTATATGTTACTATTGTATCTGTTTCTACCACTTCCCCTGGCAGTGCATTCCAGGCACCTACCACTCTGTGTGTAAAAAATATGCCTTGTAAATCTCCTTTAAACTTTCTCCCTCTCATCTTAAAGCTATGCCCTCTAGTATTTGAGATTTCGACCCTGGGAAAAGACTCTGATTATCTACTCTATCAATGCATCTCATAATTTTATATACTCCTGTCAGGTTGCCCCACTGCCTTCAATGCTCCAGAGAAAACAATCCAAGTTTGTCCAACCTTTCTTTATAGCCAATACAATCCAGTCCATGCAATATCCTGGTGAACTTCTACACCTTCTCGAAAGCCTCCTCATCCTTCCTACAATGCAGTGACCAGAACTTCACACAATACTCGAAATGTGGCCTAATCAAGGTTTTATACAGATGCAACATGATTTGCCTACTTTTATACTCAATGCAACGACCGATTAAGGCAAATATGCTTTATGCCTTCTTGCATCATTCAGTATGTTGCCATTTTCAGGGAGCTATGGACTTACATCCTAAGATCCCTCTGTACATCGATGTTCCTAAGAGCCCTGACATTTACTGTATGCTTTCCTCTTACATTTGACCTCCCAAAGTGCAACATCTCACTCTTGTCTAGATTAAACTCCATCTATCATTTCTCTGTCCACATTTCCAACTAATCTATATCCTGTTGTAGACTTTGGCAATCTTCCTCAATATGCACAGCTCCACCAATTTTTTGTGCCGTTTGCAAACTTACTAATCAGCCCTCCTACATTATTTTCCGAATCATTTATATATATTACAAACAGAGGTCCTAGCACTGATCCCTGAGGAACATCACTGGTCACAGACCTCCAGTCAGAATAACACCCCTTTGAAATATAGCTGCCAATTATGTCATCCTAGTTGGTCGCCAGAGCATGTTATAAAGTAAATATAGAAAATGCTCAGCAGGTTAGGCAGCATTTGTGGAGAGAAATAAAACAGAATTAATGTTTCAGGCCAATGATCAATCAAGCAAATTTCCAGCATTTGTAGTATATTGCTTTTTGAAACAGCATAGTAATGACAGAGTGTTGTATTCTGTTGCCAAAATCCATTCCATTTAATGTGGAGGTAGAAAAGATATTGAAGGATTTGGGGGGATTGAGGGCTGCAGGGATCTGGCACAGAGAATATGATCATGGCTGATCTACCTCAGGCCTCAACTGGGGTCGATCAGCCATGATCATATTGAATGATGGATAGGCTTGAGGATCAAGTGGCCTACTCCTGTTCCTATTTTCTTGCGTTCTTGGATTTGGGTTGGAAATCCAGAGAGCTGGGGAAATTGGAAGGGGACACCAATGTTAGCAGTGAGGAAAATTGGCAGAATGGAGGCCAAAGGTTTCCTTAAGAGCTTGACAAGCTCTCCCTAGTTCTAAAAACACCAACCAATTCAAGTCAGCAGCTCTTGTTTCATTTCTCTGCCAGCTTTCTTAATTGCTGGAAAACTTGCTGTTAGTTTGAAATCAGGCACACAGATGCATGTAACAGCCTGAGTTAAAAATGATATTGATGTACTGTATAATATTATACTCCGTGGGTTACATAAGAACATAAGAAATAGGAGCAGGAGTAAGCCATCTGGCCCATCGAACCTGCTCTGCCATTCAATAAGATCATGGCTCTTCTGGCTGTGGACTCAGATCCACCTACCTGCCTTTTCCCCATAACCCTTAATTCCCCAACAATGCAAAAATCTATCTAACTCTGCCTTAAATATATTTCATGAGGTTGCCTCCACTGCTTCCCTGGACACAGATTTGCTACTCTCTGGGAAAAGCACTTTCTCCTCATCTCCACCCTAAATCTACTCCCCCAAATCTTGAGGCTATGTTCCCTAGTTCTAGTCTCACTTACCAGTGGTCACAACCTTCCTGCCTCTATCTTATCTATCCCTTTCATAGTTTTATATGTTTCTATAAGATCTCTCATTCTTCTGAGTTCCAGCGAGTATAGTCCCAGACGACTCAATCTCTCCTCATAGGCCAACCTCTTCATCTCTGGAACAAAACCTGGTGAACCTCCTCTGCATCGCCTCCAAAGCCAGTATATCCTTCCTCAACTAAGGAAACCAGAACTGCACGCAGTACTCCAGGTGCGGTCTCACAAGTACCCTGTACAATTGCAGCATAACATCCCTGCTCTTAAATTAAATCCCCCTAGCAATGAAGGCCAACATTCCATTTGCCTTCATCGTGATCGGTTGCACCCACAAACCAACCTTTTGCGATTCATTCACAAGCACTCCCAAGTCCCTCTACACAACAGCATGTTGCAATCTTTCATCATTTAAATAATAATCTGTTCTTCTATTTTTCCTTCCAAAGTGGATGGTCTCACATTTACCAACATTGTACTCCATCTGCCAGATCCTTGCCCACTCACTTAACCTATCTATATCTCTCTGCAGACTCTCCGCATCCTCTGCGCAATTTGCTTTTCCACTCAATTTAGTATCATCAGCAAACTTAGATATGCTACACTCGGTCCCCTCATCTAATGGTGAAGTGTCAACCATTTTATCTGCCAAGGGAGTTCACTTCAGCTATCCTGATGGCAGTCTACATCCCACCACAGACGGACATGAAGCCTGCACTCAATGAGCTATACTCCATGGTCAACAACCTTGAAGCAGGATACCCTGAGGCCCTCTTCATTATTGCAGGTGACTTCAATCAGGCCAACCTCAAGACTGTGTTACCAAAGTACTACTAGCACTAACATCCTTGACCACTGCTACACAACCATCAAAGATGCCTTCTGAGCCACCCCTCATCCTCACTTTGGGAAATCAGACCACTAGGCTGTGCTCCTTCTCCCTGCATACAAACAGAAACTGAAACGGGAGGATCTGGTACAGAGAGTCGTGCAGTGCTGGGCTGAGGAAGCAGATGAACTCCTACATGATGGCTTTGAGACAGTGGACTGGTCCATGTTCAAAGACTCAGCTGCCAGCCTTGATGAGTATGCCACCCCCATCACAGACTTTATCAGCAAATGTTTTGAGGATGCAGAGAGATATAGATAGTGGGCAACGGTCTGGCAGATGGAGTACAATGTTGGTAAATATGAAGCCATCCACTTTGGAAGGCAAAATAGAAGAACAGATTATTATTTAAACCATGGATGAACCGGGAGATCCACTCCTTACTGAAGTCAAGGACTGCTGCTCACAAATCTGGTGATCCTGATCTGTACAAGAAATCGAGATATGAACTTCAGAAAGCTATCAGGGACGCCAAGAGGCAATACCAACTCAAAATAGAGTCCCTGACCAGCAGTCAGTTATGGCAGGGTTTATATGCCATAACAGGCTACAAGGCAAAGATGGGCTGCATAGTTAACAACAGCGCATCCCTTCCTGATGAACTTAACACATTCTATGTGCATTTTGAACAGAAGGGAAGTGGATTGTCACCAGCCACCCTGACAGACTCCAATACAACTGAACCTGTGGTCACCATTGAGGATGTAAGATCAGTCTTCCGGAGAGTGAACACGAGGAAGGCATCTGGCCCAGATGGTGTCCCTGGCCACGTGCTCAGATCTTGTGCTGATCAGCTGGCAGAAGTATTTGCGGAAATATTTAATCTCTCCCAGCTTCAATCTCAGGTTCCCACCTGTTTTAAGAAGACCACTATCATCCCGGTATCGAAGAAAAGCAAGGTAACATGCCTCAATGACTACCGACCAGTGGCTCTGACATCCACCATCATGAAGTGCTTTGAGAGGCTGGTCATGGCACGCATCAACTCCAGCCTACCAATCTTCACCAACTGCAATTCACCTATCGCCGAAACAGGTCTACGGCGGACGCCATCTCCCTGGCCCTACATTCAGCTCTGCAGCATTTGGACAGTAAAGACACCTACGTTAGACTGTTGTTTATTGACTACAGCTCTGCCCTCAATACAATAATTCCAAGCATACTTGTCACCAAACTCTGAGACCTAGAACTCAACACCTCCTTCCGTAACTGGAGCCTTGAGTTTCTAACAAACAGACTGCAATCAGTGAGGATAGGCAGCAATACCTCCGGCACGATTATTCTCAACACTGGTGCCCCACAAGGCTGCATCCTCAGCCCTCTACTCTACTCCCTATACACTCACTGTGTGGGCAGATTCTTTTCTAACTCCATCTACAAGTTTGCAGATGATACCACCATTGCAGGCCGTATCTCAAACAGCAATGAGTTGGAGTACAGGAAGGAGATAGAGAACTTAGTGGAATGGTGTCATGACAACAACCTTTTCCTCAATGTCAACAAAACAAAAGAGCTGGTCATTGACTTCAGGAAAGGGGGCGGTGTACATGCACCTGTCTACATCAACGGTGCTGAGGTTGAGAGGGTTGAGAGCTTCAAGTTCCTGGGAGTGAACATCACCAACAGCCTGTCCTGGTCAAATCATGTAGGTGCCATGGCCAAGAAAGCTCACCAATGCCTCTACTTCCTCAGGAGGCTAAAGAAATTCGATTTGTCCCCTTTGACTCTCACCAACTTTTATCGATACACCAACGAAAACATCCTATCTGGATGCATCATGGCTTGGTATGGCAACTGCTCTGCCCAGGACCGCAAGAAGCTGCAGAGAGTTATGGACACAACCCAGCGCATCACAGACACCAGCCTCCCCTCCTTGGACTCTGTCTTTACCTCTCTCTGTCTTGGTGAAGCAGCCAGCATAATCAAAGACCCCACCCACCTGGGACATTCTCTCTTCTCTCGTCTTCCATCAGGTAGAAGATACAGGAGCCTGAGGGCACGTACCACCAGATTTAAGGACAGCTTCTACCCCACCGTGATAAGACTATTGAACAGTTCCCTTACGTGATGAGATGGACTATGACCTCACGATCTACCTTGTTGTGACTCTGTACCTTATTGCACTGCACCTTCTCTGTAGCTGTGACATATACTCTGTAATGTTATTGTTTTTACCTGTACTACCTCAATGCACTCTGTACTAACCCAATGTAACTGCTTGACCTGTACAATCGGTATGCAAGACAAGTTTTTCACTGTACCTCGGTACAAGTGACAATAATAAACTAATACCAATACCAAATCGTTAATGTATATCATGAACAGTTGTGGGCCCAGCACTGACCCCTGTGGCACCCCGCTCACCAGTGATTGCCAACTAGAGAGACACCCATTTATCCAACTCTCTGCCTTCTATTGGTTAAACAATCCTTTATCCATGCTAATACTTTACCCCCAACTCCATGCATCCTTTTCTTATGGATAAGTCTTTTATGCAGCACCTTATGAAATGCCTTCTGGAAATCAAAGTATACAACATCCAGTTGTTCCCCTCTATCTACTGCGCTCATTATATCCTCAAAGAACTCCAGAAAGTTTGTCAAACAGCACCTGCCCCTCCTGCATCCATGCTGCATCTGCCTGATGGAACCACTTCTATCCAGATGTCTCGCTCTTTCTTCCTTAATGAGAGTTTCAAGCATTCTCCCGACTACAAATGTTAATCTAACTGGCCTATGGTTACCTGCCTTTAGCCTACATCCTTTTTTAAACAGTGGCATGACGTTCACTCTCTTCCAATCTATCGGGACCTGCCCAGAGTCCAGAGAATTTTAGTAAATTATCACAAACGCCTCTACTATAACTTCTGCCATTTCTTTCAGTACCCTGGGATGCATCCCATCAGGACTAGGGGATTTGTCTATCTTTAGGCCCCATAGTTTGCTCATCACTACCTCTTTAGTGACAGCGATTGTATCAAGGTCCTCACCACCCAATCACATCCATAACTTCTCTCTTGGGCATGTTAAACGTGTCCTCCACTGTGAAGACTGACACAAAATAGTCATTCAAGGCCTCAGCCATTTCCATATTACCCAAGATTAATTCCCCTTTCTCTTCTTCCAAGGAACCTACATTCACCTTAGCCACTCTTTTCCGCTTTGTATAATTATAAAAACATTTACTGTCTGTTTTTATATTTTGTGCTAGTTTACTTTTATAATTTCTCTTCCCTTTCCTTATTGCTTGCTTGGTGGTTCTTTGTTGCTTTTTTCCCAATCTTCCATTTTCTCACTACTCTTGGTGACTTTGTATGCATGAGCTTTTAGCTTGATGCTTTCTTTTATTTCGTTAGTTATCCAAGGCTGGCTCTCTCCACTCTTACTTTTAACTGGAATATACTTTTGTTGAGCACTGTGAAAAATCTCTTTGAAAGTCTTCCACTGTTCCTCAACTGTCCCACCATATAGACTGTGTTCCCAGTCTACGCTAGCCAACTCCTCCCTCATCCTGTTGTAGTCTCCCTTGTTTAAGCATAATACACTGGTTTTAGATTGAACTATTGCACCCTCCAATTGTCTGAGAAATTCAGTCTATGATCACTCTTTCCAAGAGGATCCCTAACAACAAGATCATTAATTTTACCTGTCTCATTGCACAGGACCAGATCTAAGATAACATGTTTCCTTGTAGGTTCACTAACATGCTGTTCAAGAAAGCTGTCAAGGATGCATTCTATGAAGTCCTCCTCAAGACAGCCTCGACCAAATTGATTCACCCAATCTATGTGGAAGTTAAAGTCCCCCATGACAACATGCATCAGATACTTCTTGGTTTATTGCCTGTGCCGCTCTAATGTTATTATTCGGTGGCCTATAGACAACTCCCACCAGTGATTTTTTTCCCTTTTCTGTTCCTAATCTCTACCCAGATGGACTCAACGTTCTGCTCCTTGGATCTTTTATCGTCTCTCACTATCACCATGATCTCATCCTTAATTAAGAGTGTTACCCCACCTCCCTTACCTTCCTGCCATCCTTCCGTATTACCTGATATCCTTGGATATTTAATTCACACTCATCTCCACCCTACAACCATGTTTCTGTAATGGCCACTGAATCATACCCCTTTGCACTGATTCACTGATCCACAAGTTCACTGACCTTGTTTCGAATACTACGGGCATTCAGATAAAATGCCCTTGCACTCATTGTTCCTTTAGAATCTAGTAAACTTTGCATCCTTTTCATTTGACTTTTCTGTACTCCACTCTTACTTTTCTCTTTTCTAGCTTTTGCTCTGGTCTCTGCTTTGCTTCCCTCTGTGTTTCTGGATGGATTCCCATCCCCCTGGTTCATTGTGAAGGTTTAATATTGAGCTTAATGGATCCATCAGTATGAAGATACATCTTATAATACGATTCAAATTAAGGTATTTCTGGTGACAATGGTCACGAAGTAGGGAAGTAGCCAAACAGAGAAGTGAATAAATATTTTTCTGGTGTTCTGTGGTTTTCACTCTTAGGACACTGCAGTGTCACAGCTAGTGGAGCAGCTGCCTCACAGTGCCATATACCTGCATTCAGTGCTGACATCACATGCTGCCTGTGTGGAATTTGCATATCTCCCTGTGACTGTGCTGATTTCCTCTGGTTAAATTAGTTTCCTCCCACTTAGGCCATTGTAAATTGCCCCTAATGTGTAGCTGAGTAATAGTCTCTGGGGGGGAGTTAATGGGAATGTGGTGAGAATAATAAGGGATTTTTATAAGATTAGTGCAAATTAGTATTTAATGGTCAGTGTGGACTAGGTGCACCGACGGGCCAGTTTTCATCCCGTGCAACTCTACAATTTTTGTTGTGCTTAACGTTTCTATCAAATCCACTTCTCCTATGTTGTTCTGATCTGTAGCTGATGATGGAAAATTTGCTTGATAGATATCAAGGACTAGGCTTGGATTACATGCTTATCTCAAGAATTTCAACAAAGCCACACATTACTTCAAATGAATAACTGAAATGTTTTAGAAATGATTCAGAAGTAAATTTTGTTGAAGTGTTTTCTTCCTTATTCTCTTGCAGCTTTAAAAAAAAATCACTATGATTTTATTTTTTTAATTTTTTTTAAACTCGTTACTAATTACAAGAAGGATTTACATCATCCAGGACAAAATTCATGTTACTCAATGCATGCACCAGCTAGAAAACTAGAAAATGGAGGAAGAAGGAATGGTTCTATCTGCAGATTTCAGTGTAAAAATATTTAATAAGAAAGATTAAAATAATAATGAAACATTTTTGCTACATATTGATATAATAAATCTAACAGCAGCATCCACAAAGTTCTTACTATCTGTTTATGATCCCACTAATCTATTTGTAGTGTCTGATTGGGTCTAACTGATTAATTTTGAGAAAAAGAGCATTGTAGGAGCTGCAGAAGAATTGAAAATTATTACAAGATAAGATATCTTTATTAATCACATGTACATCAAAACACACAGTGAAATGCATCTTTTTGCGTAGAGTGTTCTGGGGGCAGCCCACAAGTGTCGACACGCTTCCGGTGCCAATATTGCATGCCTACAACTTCCTAACCTGTACATCTTTGGAATGTGGGAGGAAACCTGAGCACCCGGAGGAAACCCACGCAGACATGTGGAGAACATACAAACTCTTTACAGATAGCAGTTAGAATTGAACTCAGGTCGCTGAAGCTGTAATAGTGTTACGCTAACCGCTATACTACCAATCTAACCAGGATTTGTGTTTTCACAATCGCCCTTCCCAGTTTCCAATCTCAGTCAAACCTTTCTTTGTTTCAAAATCAAGGTATGCAAAAGATTAAATTAAAATGATGTAGCTTTTTAAACGTTTTATGGCCTTGACCCACCATCCTTCAATTCAGAAAGAACTCTCCATTCCTCTATCTCTGGACCCTATCACCTTTCCCATGCTTTGTCACTGGTGACTTTGCCTCAGCCAATTAGCCATCCTAGTCTTAAACTCTCTGTGAAACCCTTTTCCTCTTTATCTCCCCCACCTTCTTTAAAGGCCCACCCTTTCAATCTTACTAGACGGAAGGCATTGTAGTTATTGTGCACCAGTGATGGAGGGAATGAATGTGATGATGACAGATGAAGTGCCAATCAAGTAGGTTGCTTGGTCCTGGATAGTGTTGAACTTTCTGAGTATTGTTGAAGTTGCAGTCATCCAGGAAAAAATAAGAATATTCCACTGCACTCCTGCCTTGTGCCTTGTACTTGGTGGAATAGATTTGGGTTGTCAGGTTGTGAGTCACTTGCCACATATGGCTCTTATAGTGACAGCACTCTTACTAAGGGATGACATCATGCCTGCCATTGGAAGGGATCCTGGCTTGGCACAAAATATTTGTGAGAGTTGTTTACAGGCCTTCAAAAAGTAGTTGTGATGTAGGAATTGGTGCAAATAAGGAAAAAGAACTGCATGTAACAGAGATAAGACAGTAATCAAGGTGAACGTTAATTTACATATAGACTTTGCAAATCAAATTAATACTAACGTATGGGTGACGAATTCCTGGAATACATATGAGATGAATTTCTAGATTGCTATGGTAATGAAACTGACTATTTCAGATTTAGCAAGTATGATGAGAAGAGATAATTAATAATCTTGTGTAAATTAATAATCTTGTGTTGGACAAATCACAGGTGGTGATGAGTCAGTGTACAGGAGCGAGCTAGGACACCTGGTTGAGTGCTGCCTCGACAACATCCTCTCACTGAATGTCAGTAAAACTGAAGAATTGACCTGCACAACCCTAATCACTACCTCAGTAGAGCAAAACGATGACCACTTTGATCACTTTGCACTACAATGGACTTTGTTTATTTTTGTTCTAATGGTGGACTTTCATGTATAATTTTGTATAATTTAAGCCTAATTTATGTTTTTCTTGTGAATGTTGTGTCTCTAATACTATGTGCCTCTGATGCTGCTGCAACTAGGTTTTTCATTGCACCTGTGCACACACATGCTTGTGTATGACAATAAACTCAACTAAAGGTGTCCTTAGGAAACAATGACTATAATATGACAGAGTTTACATTAAAGTTGAAAGTAGTATAGTTAGAGTTATAAAATTCTACAGCATGGAAGCAGGCCCATAGGTCCAGTGACTCCAGACTGACTATCAAGAACCCACAGCTCTAATCCCAAATTTCTCCAATTTATACTCCCCCAACATTCATATCATCTCCATTCAGATTCAACCACTCAGCTACTCACCAGGGGCAATATATAGCAGTTGATTAACCTACCGACACAAATATCTTTGGAATGTAGGAGGAAACTGGAGCACTGGGCACAGTGTCCATATAGACACAGGAAAAACATGTGAACTCCACATAGCCAGCACTTGGAGGTCAGGATTGAGCCTCAATTGGGCAGCAGCAGCTTTATTAGCTGCTCCACTGTGCTACTCAATCCAAAACCAGGATCTTCAATCTAAACAAAAGAAACTCCGAAGGTGTAAGGGACAGGTTGGCTATGATAGAATGGGAAACTACATTAAAGGGTATGACAGCAGATAAGCAATGGCTAGCCTTATAAGGTACAAAACACCACAAGAAAAGTGATCCAAACATGATTAAAGGAGAAATTAAAGATAGGATTAAATCAAAGGAAAAGGTATTTAAAGTTGCAAGAAAAAAGAGTAAACGTAAGAATAAGAAACCATTAGAGCATTTTCCCTTGATGCCAATCGATCACTCTTTTCCTTGATGCTATACTCGGTCAAACGTTATCTTGAAATGAAAAGTTGTTTCTTTCATATTACTTCTGGAATTCATCTCTTTGATTGGACCCAGGCTGCAATGAGTTCTGGTACCATATGGCTCTGGTGAAAGTAAACTGGTCATTGGTGAACAAGTTATGGGTGAACACATGGCATTTGATAGCAATTTGCTGATAATTGAAAGTAGATTGATTTGGTGGTAATAGAGTTCCATTGAAATTGTGCTGCTTTTGTGGATAGGACAAACCTTTCTCCACATTGTTGGATATTGTAATTTACTCAGGTATTAAGGAGCCCTGTTAATACTGAAGTCAATTAGTGTCAAGGAGAACGGCTGGGCTAGAGGAGTCTGAAAGCAAGAAAGAACAGATGCTGGAAATTTTAAATTACAACAGAAAATGCTGTAAATATTAGGCTGTATTTGTAACAAGAGAAATAGAATTAACATTCCACGTCAATGATCTTTGAAAGACTACTGACGCCACATATACTGTGTGATCTACTGAGTATTTACAGCAATTTTCTATTTTTCGTTTTGGTGAGAGCTGTTGCTAGTTCTAGAATGTGAATTTCAGTACTATACAGGGTTGTCTTTTCCTATACCCTTTCTCAATCCTTTCTTGATATCACATGGTGTGAATTGAATTGATTTCTATGATGGTGGGGATCTCATGAGGGAGCTGAGATGGACTGCACATGGTTGCAAATGCTTCAGCCTCATCTTCAGCATTCACGCTGGGTCCCATCACCATTGATGATAAGTAGGTTTTGGACCCTCCTCTTGCTGTTTGCTGTTTCACTGACCACAGTCATTCACACTAAATGCTGCATTACTGAATAACTTTGATTTGAACCAATGGTTGTGGGATTGCTTTGCTCCTTCTATTGCAGGATTCTTTTTGCAGTTTAGGACACAAAGTTGCAGCTTCACCAGGCTGGCAATAATGATTGAGTGAAGGATATGCCAGACTATGAGGTTACAGAAAGTGGTGGTGTACATTTTGGCTGTTACTGATGGTTCAGTACCTCATGGGTGCCCACTTTTGAGCTTCCAGGTCCTTTCTAAATTCATCCCATTCAGCATGATTTTAGTGCCACTCACCTCAATGGAGGGTGTACTTCATTGTTGCAGGTATTCACTCTCAACAACAATAATTGATTAGGCACAAAGAGAATCTGTATTAACTGACAATTACCTTCCTACCTTCCCCCTCTCAACTGGACTTCTGTATCACCTGAACTCACCTATCACCTGCCTGCATGTACTCCTCCCCCTCCCTGACTTTCTTATTCTGGCTTCTGCCCTATTCCTTTCCAGTCCTGGTGACGGGTCTTGACCCAAAACGTTGACTGTTTATTTCCCTCCATAAATGCTGCCTGACCTGCTGAGTTCCTCCAACATTTTGTGTGAATTACCTTTATTGGTTCAGATAAAAATGAACATGCAATCATACAGAACTAAGTATCTGTTCGCACACCCACTAGGTTTCTCTGACCGTCCATGAATAGTCAAAGAAGACAAAAGGTAATACCTGGGAATAGGAGTTTACACTGGCCAGGCATTCCTGTTGATCCCGACGCAATCTCCACTTTTTCGATGTGGGGTCATCCACTTCTGCAATGGCTGATCTCCAGAGTTTTTGCTGCTTCTATTCCAAAAATCCTCTGTTGTGTTTTGATTCTGTTGGCTCTGGCTCATGTGGCGAGCTTGTGTCTGCTTCTCAATGGATCTGGCTCAAGGCTGCAAGCAATATTACTTTATTGCTCTTCCATCAAACGTGTGCCTCATGTAACTTTCTTTGTTCTTCTTTCCTGAATCAGATCAGTTCAAACCAGTTTAGCCAGGTCAGCCAAGCACTGGGCTCAGGTTACTTCAGGTCACAGGCTGTTCTTTCCACAAGCCTGCCATTTCTACTGAACCAAATAAACAGCTTCTTATATGGAAATGATCTCAGGTTTAGCAGATCATCGGCAGGGACCTCACTGTCTCCACTTTCAATTGCTCTGATCAAGCCATCCCTGAGTATGAACCAGTTCACAAAATGATGGCCGCAAGAACAGTCTCACAAAATGGCAGTCTCCATTCCTTCGACGACATAGCAAGAATAAAGATGTTTGGTTTGTCTACTTCCACTGTCCTTGACTTATTCCAGTTAGATGTTTTGCAGATTTTAATTTCTTTATGGTCAACATAATGTAAAGATAGGATGGTATTTCTTTAAAGACTGCATGGTGGTCATTTCTACCAGTGTTGTCAGTGACAGATGTGTCTACCACAGAGAGACTGCTGAGGACAAGGTTAATTATGTTTATCCACATGTCTGTTTGCTTGCTAACAGTTGCAGACACAATTTGTCATCATGTCCTTTAGGACTTGGCAAGTTCAGTCAGTAGTATTGCCATCGAGCACATTTGGACACTCCTTAATAACCTGGATGTTTTCATTTAAAAAAATAGTGCCTGCTCCCTCAATGCACAGGCAGTTGTGGATCTTCAGAAGCTTTCCTTGATGTTGAATGCAATATTTCTGGGAAGCACACATGATGTGGTCACCTTCAGGAAGAATAGAGTACCAGATAATTACTATGGCCAGTGCTGCCTGGAAAAATGGGATATTGGGGCACAAGAGATATCCTCTACTTCCATGGCTTCTCTTCCCTTCTTGTTTACTACATGAAGAGTCACATAAACACTTGAATCATTGTGGAAAATACTTTAGGTATGTTTGCAGTGCCTGCAGTATATGTCCAGCTGGCATGCTGTACAACTTATCAATCAGAATGCTGCAGGCAATGCCAGTAGAATGCAGACCTGGAGTCCGAGGGACATGAGGCGGAGGCTGAGGTACATCAGGCGCAAGAGGAACAGAAGGATGAGGAACTTGACAGGTTTGCCAATGTTTCTCCAGGGGCAAATATTTTGGGCGCCAGGTCCAATGATATGCCCCTTATTGCTGGATATAAACCATCATACTACGTTTCAGAAGGTTCTTTGGCCAATTTTATGAATGTTGCCAAAAGCAGAAAGGGCACTAATGCTAAATGCAGCATCAGTTATCACATCAATAAAGGATGAAATCTAATTTCTTGGTACGCTTCTCTTATTTACACATATCAGAGTTTTAGTACAAGTCTTTTAATATCTAATTAATTTCACTTTTTGATGTATAGATTTGCTGTAGTGTTGGCATAGTTCATGACCTCTCTATAATGCAATGTCTGACACTGATGAAACTGACGGCAGCATTTCATTACAGGAGATGGTGTCAGGCATCAACACAGTGTAAATTCAATCAGAACTTCCCTCCCCTCAATGTGTTTGTTGAAATACTTTGACGTTGGTAAATTATACACTCCCTGTCCCAGAATTAATGTTTCGATTTACTAAAACTGCCTTGCTTGGCAGAGACACTTTGCCAGACAAAGTGATATCATGGCTATTAGTGTCTAACCATGTCATGTAATCACTCTGATTCTTTCTACAAGAAGTAGGTTGGCTGCAGATTTTTTAAATTCTTGTAGATTTCCAATGGACAGTGCTCACAGTGAGTCACAATGCTGGTTTACAATGACAGCAACATTTTCCTTATATATGGTCTCAAACTTTGCTTTTAAGACAGAACTATGTGTGTTATGATAGGATCTTCTTAAGATCAGCTGGTTTTAATAATCATGGAAGTTTGCAAATTGATGAATAACTGTAAATGCATGCTCAAGTTCATGCGAAACTATTGAAATCATTATAAAAATCATTGTCTTTATTTTTCTTTTGTGATAACACACACCTGTCTTTGTTGAGGGGTCAGCGGTAGAAAGGGTGAGCAGCTTCAAGTTCCTGGGCTTCAACATCTCAGAGGATCTACCTTGGGAGGTACAAGAACCTGAAGACCCACACTCAATGTTTCAGGAACAACTTCTTCCCCTCCACCGTCAGATTTCTGAATGGTCCATGAACCCATGAATACTACCTTGTCATTCCTCTTTTGCACTATTTATTAATTTTGGTAAGTTATAGTAACCTTTATGTCTTTATGTCTTGCGCTGTACTGCTGCCATGAAGCAACAAATTTCACGACATATGTCAGTGATAATAAACCTGATCCTGATTCTGATTCTGACTAGTTGAACTTCTCAGTCAATTCATACTAAATTGCTTATTTCTTGTAAGGGTGTGAAAGATAACTGAGGTGTGAATTGCAAAATTCACACTGTTGGAATTGGAGGTATTCTTCAAAAGCTGGAATCAAAGTTTATACTTTGGCTGGATTCATTGGATGTTGAAGGATTACATGTGTTATATGCCTTAAATTCACTCTCATCTTTGTCGGCTAAAAGGAAGCCTCACAATGCCACAATTATTTTGTATTCTACAGTGCCATCAGGTCATTGTAAAGTTACAGATATATACTCCTGATGTATATTTAAAAACTTTACCTTGGACCTAATTCCTAACTTCTAACAGGAGAGTAAAATTAATTGAATAGTAGCTTCATAAAAGCTGGTACAGGCATGATGGGTTGAATTACTTCCTGCTGGTATGAAAAATCCAATGAATTCACCCTACACCTAGACTAGAACTTCTCTTGAATGATTCTGAGTATAAAAAATATGTTCTATTCTCTAGTGCTTGATTAAAACTATTTGAACGTAAAATAATAAAATAAATGTGTTCAATGATACAAGTGTTATCTATGAGCATTTGTTGGTCATTTTTGCTGATCTTTGTTTAAATATTCCATTAATATTTACATGTTTATAATATTCCCTGAGAATATATGGTGCCAAATTGTTGTTGATAAAATATTGGCCAGGGATATTTATCTTTAACCGATGATGAATGCAGGAACATGACCCTGCCCTATAAATAATAGGTGGCAGTACTCTTATGTGTAGTAAATAAGCTCTTTCCTAAGGTAAGTATTCATATTCTACAAAGTCTTACAATAAGATATAGAGCAAGTGTCAAACTCATTTTTAGGCATTGAAAGCACCACCACATTATACTGGTTTCAGAACAAGGATAGTCTATATGGGAATACAAAATAACAGTCAAGGATAAGAAAGGCCATTTTCCCTTTGAAAGTTATTCTTAACATGTTCTAGCTGGTCCATTATTAGATCCAGCTGAGTGCAAAGATTTACACAAACATTTGTTATTCATGGAATAAGCAAATTCTTACAACTTAAGTTATTTTAATTAAATACTTTTATTTTGCCTGCACCTGCTTTCCTGGTTATTCTGGAAAAAAAACTTTAATTTTATGCCTTCCACATCATTTAACTATATTTTGATGAGTTCTCGGACTTTTGTCCCTGGCACATTCTTTAGGAAAGATGCAAAGGCCTTAGAGAAGGTAGAGAAAAGAGTTACTGCGATGGTTCCACAGATGAAAGATCTAATCAGAGTTTATAAAGAGAAACTATTCCCATTTGTGAAGGGTTTCAGAAACAGATGACACATATTTAATCTGACTGTCAGAGACCAAAGGAAAACTGTTCCCTTTTCTTATAGGGAGCTGTTAGGATCCAGAATGTGTTGCCTGAAAGGCTGGTGGAAGCAGATTCAATTGTACCTTTCAAAAACTGGTAACATTGTATCACGCAAGTGCCAGGCAATGACTTCCTCCAACAAGAGTACTTAACCACAACCCCTGATTTTCAGAGGCATTACCATTGCTAAATTTCCTTTATTAACACTTCAGTGGCACCATTTACCAAAAAAAACTTAATCTGACCACTCATATAAATACTGCGGCTATAAGAATTGGCCAGAGGCAAGTGTTCAATGAAAGTGATTTATCTGTTGATTTCACATGAGCTTTTCCACTATCTACAATGTACAAGTCAGGAGTGTTATAGAAAACTTGGCTGAATGCAGTTTGGGAACATGCAAAATGTTTGACTTCATTCAGGACAAAGCAGTCCATTTATCTGGCATCCCTTCCATGATGTTAAACAATCCCTATCTACACCGCCAGTGTACTTCGTCTGGCACATGAATCATCTACTTGATGCCTTGCAAGACTTCTTTAATACTTCTTTGTCAGTGACTTCCAAACCTAAAAGAGACAAGGACGTTAGACCTCTGGGAACACCAACAACTATCCACAACTCAAGATATATTTCTAATCCTTCGCCATTGTTTGGTCAGAAAATTGATGCTCCTTATCAGCAGCACTATGGGAGTACTTTCAGCTCATTGATTGCAATGGTTCATGAAGGCAGCTGCCCTTTACCTTTCTTAGAGGCAATTAGGGTAAAAAGAAAGTAATGTTGTCCTTACCAGATATCCCAAGGAAAAATAACAGAAATAATATTTGTTCTTACACAGAAGCAGTGGTTCTAGAAGCTAACAGGAGCAGGGTCACTTTGAAAATGGGTGGAGATCTTTATGTGGTTCAAACTTTGATTGGCACCCATTTGATGTCAGTATACTTCACATTTATAACAATTGCCATTTTTATCTGTTAATGCTTTGGAGGGCTTGGTAATATTTTGCCAAGTCTCATCACTGAACATAGAACAGAACAGCACAGGAAAAGGCCCTTTGGCCCATGATATCTGTGCCGAATATGATAATATAAACTAAATCTCTTCTGCCTGGACGTGATCCATGTCCCTCCATTCCCCGCATATTCAGGTGTCTATCTAAAAGCCCCTTAAACACCACTATTGTATCTGCTTCCATCATTATTCCTGGCAGCCTGTTCCAGGCACCCACCACTCTCCATGTAAAAAAACTTACCCTGCACATCTCCTTTAAATCTCCCCCCTCTCACCTTAAATGCATGTCCTCTAAAATTTGACATTTCTACACTGGGGAAAAGGGATTCTGACTGTCTATCCATGCATCTCATAATTTTATAAACTTCTATCAGGTCTCTCTTCAGCCTCTGATACTCCAGAGCAAACAACCCAAGTTTGTCCAACCTCTTCTTATATCTCATACGCTCCAATCCAGGCAGCATTTTGTAAACCACTTCTGTACCCATTCCAAAGCCTCCATATTCTTCCTGTAATGGGGCAACCAGAACTGCACAAAATACTCCAAGTGGGGCCCAACCAATGTTTTATATAGCTCGACATGACTTCCTTATTCTTATTCTCAATGCCATGACCAATGAAGGCAAGCATGCCATATGCCTTCCTTACCAACCCATCTACTTGTGTGACCACTTTCAGGGAGCTATGGACTTGGACTCCAAGATCCTTACACACATCAATGTTGTTAAGGGTCCTACCATTAACAGTATACTTTCCCCTTACACTTGATCTCTCAAAGTGCAACACCTCACACTTGCTCCGATTAACCTCCATCTGTCATTTCTCTGCCCATATCTGCAACTGATCTACATCCTGCTTTATTCTTCAACAGCCATCTACACTGTCAACAAAACCACTAATCTTTGTGTCATCTGCAAACTTACTAACCCACCCATCTACATTTGCATCCAAGTCGTATACATATAAACAGAGGCCCCAGCACTGATCCCTGTGGACCACCACTGGTCACAGACCTCCAGCCAGAATAACACCCTTTCAGCACAACCCTCTGTCTTCTATGGGCAAGCCAATAGATCCCATGCGTCTTAATCTTCTGGATCAGCCTACCATGAGAGGAGGCTGATCCACTACAATATTCTGTGCTTAGCCCATTGACCAAGGAGAAATGTCCACCCCAGATCTCTAAGCCATCGTTCTCCTCTTGCTATTCCCTGAGCAACTATCATGTCAATATCAAATAGCATAATTGAGACTGATCTTGACATTACATAACCCAAGATTGTCATGTTCCATTTTGCTCAGCTTGTTTCTAACATACTGTCATAACAAATCTAAGGTTCTGTCATAAAACAGCTATTAAAACATCCTTTAGATCTTGAAAAACATTTTAAGATGCCACATTTGAAGCAAATGAAAACTTTTGGTACGTCAAAGGTATTTTTTTCTGCAGAAGAAGCAGAACATTGACTTAATCTTGCTTGTTTATATTCTTTCTATTTGGTTTCATTACTACCTTCTATCAAATAAAGCAGCATTAGTAACTTTACAGGCTGTGTAATTTATTCTCAATTTGGCAAGTTACAACAAAGGAAAATCAACAATAAAATTGCAAAACATCCATATTCACTCATTTAGTTACATTATGTTAAAAATATTTGTTGTGACTTCGCTGTCTTTCCTCAAACAGATAAGCACACCATTTTTGATACAAGTTGTATTGTTTAATTAGTAAAGAGCTGCATTTCATGACAAAGCTAAGTAAATATACATGAGATTGTTAACAAATGAAGTATACTTACAGCTAAGCATATCTTACAAATATATGACATCCTTAAGGGGTGTTACAGTGCGGAAGATGTTGCCATAAATTGGGAAGTCTGCTGAGGGTCATATTCTTAGGGTGGCTTTTATAGGATTGAGAGAAAGAGAAATGTCTTTACTCAAGAGAGTTGTATATCTTTATAATTCTTGATCCGGGGGTTGTGGCTGCTCATAGAGGATATTCAAAGTGGAGAACAATATATTTTTGGATACTGAGGGAACCGTCAGATAGGGGGTAGTATGGAAAGATAGATCTGAGATGGAGGATCGGTTATGATATTATTAAATGGCAGAGGGTGCACAAAGGATGAATGGTCTATCCATGGTCCTGTTTTATTTTCTTACTTCCTCACGTCTACTTCACCATTCAATAAGATCATGGTGGAATTTTTGCCTCAACACTACTTTCCTGCATTAACCCCACATGACTCTTGAATCCCTTAATATATATAAAAAACATTCAATTCCTGCCTTTGATGTTCTTGTGACGGATCCTCTACTGCTCTCTGAGATATAGAATTCCAAAGATTTTCTACTCTTTTCAGTTTTGTCCTGAGTGACCAACCCCTTATTTTGACCAAAACTCTGTACATTTTGATCAGATTATCACTCATTCTTCTAAACTCAAAAGAGTATAGACCCACTCTGCTTAATCTCCCACATACAGGACATTGCAAGAAACCATCTTGTGAACCTTCATTGCACCCCTGGGATGTCTGGGCCTTTGGTTCTAGACATCCCAATCAGGGGAAACATCATTCTGATAGGACAAATGGATTAATGACAAATGGAGTCCAAAGCTACCATGGGGATAAGTTATAGTGGTCACCCAGTCGATGGATTGATGGGAACATTTAGAGAGAACATTCAGTCAATCGGGGCAACTCAAAGCTCCCCATTGCCTGCAACTTTAATTCTCCATCCTATTCCCAGTCTGACGTATCTGTCTGTGGCTTCCTGTACTATCATAATGAAGCCTGATGTAACATCACCTCGTTTTCAGTCTTGGCACACTGCAGCCTTCCATCTCAATATTGAATTCTACAACATCAGGTACTTCATTTTCTCTGTACGTATCAGAACTGGACATTCCTGTGGCAAGTCATTCATCTGTGATCTTGATTCAGTTCTTCTCTCTCCATTAGTCCAGACTAACATGCTGGGTGTGTCCCACAGCACTGCATGTTTATGTTCTTGAGCTTAATGATTGCACTTTCTCACTACCCTCATTTCATAGCTTTAGTATATTTCCTGTCCTAACTGCCCCCATTTGCCCATTGACTGGATGATCTCCACAACTTATCACCGTGGTAACCCTGAACCCACCCTTTCAAAAGTATTCGCTTTGTCCTATCTATCCCTCTCCCATCCTCTCTGCAACTTAAACAAACTTCCTTCTCCTGTTCTGACAAAACATCTTTGACCTGAAACATTAACTCTATTTCTGTTTGCACAGACACTGCCTAATCTGCTGAGTGTTTCCAGCACTTTCTGTTTTCATTTTTGATTTCCAGCATCTGAAGTTTTGGTTTGGTTTCCCTTCAGAATTTTGTACATTTTGATCAGATTATTGTTTATTCTTCCAAATTCAAAAGAGTATAGCCCTATTCTGCATAATGTCTCTCATAGCAGCTCTTTAAAAGAAGTTTTCAGTAAGAAGGCACAGGTTAGAACAGGTAAGGTCATTATTTTGTTGTCTTTAAATCCTAAGTCCTTGATTCAGTGTAGGCAGGACGGCAGTCAGGGCAGTGGAATGCTCCTCCTGTAAAATGTGGGATGTCAGGGAACCTCTCAGTCTCCCTGATGACTACATCTGCAGGAAGTGCACCCAGCTGCAGCTCCTGACTGACTGGGTCAAGAAAATGGAACTGGACTTGGATGTACTCAGGACCATCCAGGAAGCTGAAAACCTCATAGATGAAACTTTTACTGAGATTGTCACACCCAGGGTACAGGCTTCAGGTAGATGGGTGACCACCAGGAGAATTAAGGGGAGGTAGCAGTCAGTGCAGGGTTCCCCTGCGGCCATACCCCTCAGCAACAGGTATACCCCTTTGGATACTGTTGGGGGTGGTGGGGGAAGACCTATCAGGGCACAGCAGCAACAGCCAGGTCAGTGGCACTGTGGCCAGCTCTGCGGCTCAGCAGGGAAGGGTAAAGTCAGGCAGAACAATAGTGATGGGAGACTCAATAGTTAGGGGGACAGACAGGAGATTCTGTGGCCGTGAACGAGACACCTGCATAGTGTGTTGCCAGTAAAAACAGGCAGGAGCAAAGTAATAGACATGATGGGATGGATGAGTTGAAGTGTGTATTTGAATGCTAGGAGTATTATGGGTAAGGGTGATGAACTTAGAGCATGGATCAGGACATGGAACGATGATGTTGTGACCATAACAGAGACTTGGTTGAGAGAGGGACAGGAATGGATGCTTAATGTTCCAGGGTTTCGACGTTTTAGAAAAGATAGAGAGGGAGGTGAAGGTGGGGGGTGTGGGGCGCGGGAAGTTGCACTACTGATCAGGGACAATATCACAGCTGCACTCAGAGGGGACATAATAGAGGGCTCATCCACAGAGTCTATATGGCTAGAACTCAAAAATAAGAAATGTGCAATCACTCTGATGGAATTATACTACAGACAACCTCCCCCCACCACCCCCACACCCCCCCCCCCAACCAATAGCCACTGGGATATTGAGGAACAGATATGCAGGCAGATTAGGGAAAGGTGTAAAACCAAAACCATTAGGGTTGTTTTCATGGGGGACTTCAACTGCCCGAGTATAAACTGGGACCTCCTTAGTGTAAGAGGTTTAGATGGTGCAGAATTTGTTAGATGCATCCAGGAGGGTTTTTTAAATCATTATGTAGATAGTCCAATGAGAGGAGGGGCCGTACTGGACCTGCTGTTTGGCAATGATCAGGCCAGTTGAGCAACCTTTCAGTGGGAGAACAGTTAGGGAACAGTGACCACAATTCCTTAAGATTTAAGATAGCTACAGTATAGATAAGAATGGACCTTTGGGGAGAGTATTAAATTGGAGCAGGGCAAATTACAAGGGTATTAGGCAGGAACTAGGGAGAATTAATTGGGAACAGTTGTTTTTGGGCATGTGGAGGGTGTTTAAAGACCAACTGCACAGAGTACAGGACAGGTATGTTCCAGTGAGCAGGAAGGACAAGGATTGCAAGGTAAGAGAACCTTGGATGTCGAGAGAGGTGGTGAATTAAATCAAGAAGAGAAAGGAAAATTATGTAAAGCTTAGGTGATTAATAGTGTTCTGCAGGGATCCGTACTGGGACCTCTGCTGTTTGTGATGTATATACATGACCTGGATGAAAATGTACATGGGTGGGTTAGTAAGTCTGCAGATGATAGAAAGATTGGTGGTGTTGTGGACAGTGAAGAAAACTGGCAAAGGATACTACGGGGTATAGATCAGTTGCAGATATGGGCAGAGAAATGACAGATGGAGTTCAACCTGGCCAAATGTGAAGTGTTGCACCCTGGGCAATCAAAGGTAAAGAGACAGTACACTGTTAATGGCAAGACCCTTAACAGTATTGATAAGCAGAGGGATCTTGGTCCCTGAAAGTGGCTACACAGGTTGATAGGGTGGTAAAGAAGGCATATGACATGCTTGCCTTCATTAGTCGAGTCACTGAGTTCAAGAGTCAGGAAGTTATGCTGCAGCTTTATAAAACTTTAGTTTGGCCGCATCTGGAGTATTGCATTCATTTCTGGTCAACCCATTATAAGAAGGATGTCAAAGCTTTGGACAGAATACAGAAGAGGCTTATCAGGATGCCACCTGGATTAGAAGGAATGTGCGATGAGGATAGTTCGGACAAACCTGAGTTGTTCTCTCTGGAGCAGCAGAGGTTGAGGGGAGATCTGATAGAGGTTTATAAGATGATGAAAGGCATAGATAGCATCAACCCCAGGGTTAAAATGTTTAATATGAAAGGGCATGCATTTAAGATGATAGGGGGTAAGTTCAAAGGAGATGTGCGGCATAAGTTTTTTTTACATAGAGAGTGGTAGGTGCCTGGAATACACTGCCTGGGGTGGTGGTGGAGGCAAATATGATAGGGGCATTCAAGAAGCTCTTAGATTGGCACATGAATGTGAGGGAAATGGTAGGATACGGATATTGTGTAGGCAGAAGGGATTAGTTTAGTTGGGCATTTTATTACTAATATAATTGGATCGGCACAACATTGTGGGCTGAAGGACCTGTTCCTGTGCTGTACTGTTCTATATTCTATGTATAGGACTTTGCAATAAACCATCTGGTTAGCGTTCATTGCACCCTTCTATTGCATATCCTTGCTTGGGTTCTGGTGGATATCAGCCCCTGCAGACAGTATTCCAGATGCTGTCTCACCAGTGTCTATATATTTGGAGCAAGATGTGCCTACTCTTGAGCTTAAGTCATCTTGCAATAGAAGCCAATATACTATTTGCATCCTAATTGCTTGCTGAACCTGCTTGTTAACTTTCAGTGATTTGTTCATGAAGACACTCAGGACGGTTCAAACGTCAACAAGGTTCAATCTCTTATCATTTATAAATTCACCATATTTTTCACAAAAGCGGATGATCTCACATTTTTTCTACTTTATATTCCATCTGCTATGTCCTTGCCCATTCACTTGGCTTGTCCATTTCCTCCTTCAATCATTCTACATCCTCCTCAGAGCCCACACAGCCATCTAATTTTGTATTGTCAGCAAACCCTGGATATATTATCATGAGATAATAAGATATAGGAGCAGAATTAGGCCAATTGGTCCATTGAGTCTACTCTGACATTCAATCATTGCTAATCATGTTTTTCCTCAACCCCATTCTCCTGCCTTTTCCCCATAACATTTAACCCCCTTACCAATCAAGAACCTACCAATCTCTGCCTTAAATACATACAATGACTTGGCCTCCACAGCCGTCTGTGGCATTCAATGCCACAGATTCACCACCCTCTGGCTGAAGAAATTCCTTCTCATCTCAGTTCTGAAGGGACATCCCTTTATTCAGAGGCTGATCTGTCGGATCCTAGACCCTCCTAGTAATACAACAATCCTCCCCATATCCACCCTATCCAAGCCTTTCAGTATTCAGTAGGTTTCAATGAGATTCCCCCTCATCCTTCTGAACTCCATCGAGTATAGGCCTAGAGTCATCAAATGGTCCTCATCTATTAAGCCTTTTATTCCTGAGATCATTCTTGTGAACCTCCTCTGAACCTTCTCCAGGGTCCTCTGTACTCTCTCCTTTGATACGGGGCCCAAAATTGCTCACAATATTCCAGATGTAGTATGACCAATGCCTTAAAAAGCTTCGGCAGTACATCCTTGCTTTTATATTCTCGTCTTGAAATGAATGCTAACATTGCATTTGCCTTCCTTACTACCAACTCAGCCTGCAAGTTAACCTTAATGGAATCCTGAATTAAGACTCCCAAGTCCCCTTGCACCTCTGATTTCTGAATTCTCCCCCCATTTAGAAAATAGTCTACATCTTTATTCTTCCTACCAAAGTGCATAACCTCACACATCCCTACACCGTATTCCATCTGCCACTTCTTTGCCCATTCTCCTAACCTATCCAAGTTCTTCAACAGACTCCCTGCCTCCACAACACTACCTGTCCCTCCACAATGCCATCAGTTCTTTCATCCAGGTCATTACACTTGTGAACAGGTGTGGCAATATCACCACTCCCTCCCTCACACCACTGCCAATACGAAAATGACCCAATTATTCCTACTTTCTGTTCATACCAGTTCCCTTCTTGTATGTCACCTTTTCAAAAGTCTTCTGAAAATCCATATATAGCATATCACTGGTTTACCTTTAGCCATTCTGTTTGTTGCAACCCAAAGGAATTTCCAACACATTTATCAAATGTGATTCTGCTTTCATAAACCATATTGGCTCTGCCAAATCTTTTCCAAATACCCTATTACTACTTCAAATATTTTCCTCACTACTGATGATAGTCTAACTGGTCTGGCTCTGAGTTTTATCTCCCCTTTTATTAAGTATTGCACATTAAGTGATTACACCAGTAAAGCAAGAGAATCCTTCTTATACTGTCTGCTATAGCAGGAAGAACCAGAGATGATTATAAAACTCTCTAATCCCAATTATGTGATGTAACTGTAAGATTTATTATGAAGAGGCAAAAGGTCAAGCAGTGATTTACTACTAAACTCTTCAAGATGGTAGATTAACTGTTCCTTAAATACAGGCTAAATCATATTTCCTATTCAGATCAATAACTATTCAGCATTCCATATTTTGCAACTGCTTGCTGGGTGATTTGATAAAGCACAATTTACATAAATCAAAGCCTAAGTGGATTAAATTTGATTGCCTCCAAAATAAGCACACAGACCACGATGCAGTAATATGCCACACCCAATGCTTCAGAATCAGGTGGCAAGACAAGTTTTTGTTGCTTGTTAATTAATTGGATTATAGCACAAAGTGAATACCAACTCTGCTGTCACTTACCTGCATATCTCAATAGGCCCCAAGTTATGAGAGGCCAGCAAAACTTATAGTTGGCTTCCACTACTTAAAGCCAGGCTCCACCTATTAAAAAGAGTTGGTTGATTCATTATTATTTGCAGGTTAAAGATCTCAGTGGGGATACACTTATGAAACATAAGCATCTCATGTGCTACGTCTCACTGAGGTTTGGATAAGAAAATTTCTCCCACGACACCCAGGTCAAATATTCCTGACAAGATTCATCTTCTCCTCATCATCTTTATTTTCCAGCAGTTTTTCATGTTCTGCATGTTCACCTGCATAAGGGTTGAGAAGGCATTATCTGTAATATCAAGCACTAAATGGAAGCACTAACAGCAAACCAGAAATTAAATTCATGATCTGTGTTGTTCCAGCGACTGGTACATATAGTCAGGTTATTGTGGAAAATTAAAGTTCATGGTGTTGGAGACAACATATTGACATAGATAGGTTAGCTAGCTAGCTAATGGGAAACAGAGGATATGCATAAATGGGTCTTTTTTTTCCCCCAGCAACACACAAAGAGCTGGACTAACTTAGCAAGTCAGGCAGCATCTATGCTGGAAAAGGACAGTCAATGTTTCTGGTCATGAACCTTCATCTGGACTTATCTGGGCAGTCCAGATGAAGAGTCACAACCAGAAACTTCGACTGTCCATTTCCATCGATAGATGCTGCCTGACCCGTTGACTTCGTCCAGCAAAATGTGTCTGCTCCAGATTGCAACATCTGCAGCCTCCTGTGTTTCCCAGTTGACAAAAGGTAACAAGTGATGTGTCACAGGGATTGATGCTGGGATCCCAAGATTTTACTTGGATGAAGGCATTGGAGGTGTGCTGCTAAATTTGCTGATGACAGAAAGATTGATAGAAAACTAAGTTGCAAAAAGGGCATGAGGAGGCTGCAAAGGTTAAGTGAATAAGCAAAGATCTGGCAATTGGAATATAATGTGGGAAAATGTTAAATTGTCTATTTTGGCAGGAAGAATAAAAAGAAGAGCATATTACAGGTGCTCCCCAGCTTACAAACATCTGACTTATACATAGCCCATACGTACGAAAGAACATTTGGGAGACTGGTGAGATAGATTTGCCGGCTGCTGTGGGGCTAGAGGAACCTTTTGCCTTGTGGAAACTCAGTTCGCGGCTGCATTTCTGACTTGCAGACTGTTCGGGTTACGAACAGTTCACAGGACCGGAACCCCTTTCATAACCTGGGGAGGACCTGTACATAAATGGTGAGAGATTGCAGAGTTTTGAGATACAGAGTTTTGATGTCCTAGTGTGTGATTTGCAGAAGGTCAGAAGGAAGACAGACAAAGTAAACAGGAAAACCAACAGAATTATTATTTATTGCTCGGGGAATTGAACCCAAAATGGAGTGGTTAGGCTGCAGTTATATATGGTATTGGAAGGACCAACTCTGGAGTCCTGTCTGGAGTCCGTTGCTGTGGGTAAGGAGTTTGTACGTTCTCCCCATGTTTGTGTGGGTTTCCTCCAGGTGCTCCAGTTTCTTCCCGCATTCCAAAGACGTACAGGTTAGGAAGCTGTGGGCATGCTATGTTGGCACCGGAAGCATGGTGACACTTGAGGGCTGCCCCCAGAATGCTCTACGCAAAAGATGCATTTCACTGTGTGTTTCTACATACATGTGACTAATAAAGATATCTATCTATCTGTGTACTTAGAAGAGTGAAAGAGGACTAGATTGAAACATATCAGATCCTGAGTTGTCTTGACAGGGTGGATGTGGAAAGCATGTATCCTCTTGTGAGATTAAACGTTGGGGTTTAAAAATGTCTCACCCATTTAAAACAGAGATGAGGGTGTGCTTTATCTCTCAGCATGTTGTGAGTCTTTTGGAACTCTCTTCCTCAAAGCAGAGTCCTTGAATAATCTTAAAACAGAGGTAGACTGACACTTGGTTAGTGGGTGAAAGGTTACTGTCAGTAAACAGGAATGTGAAATTAAGATTACAATCAGATCAGTCCTGACCTTATCAAATGACAGAACAGGCTTGAGGGGCTGAGTGATATACTCCTGCTTCCAGTTCATATGACTCAAGCCATAAATGTGCATGACCAATGCCAGTTTGAAACCCAATTACCTGCTCATGTTTCTTAAGAATAAACACCATGGCATTGAATTTAAAATAGAAACAGAAAATGCTGGAAATATTCAGCAGGTCAGGCTGCATCTGAGAAACAAAGTTAACATTTCAGGTCAAAGACCCATCGTTAGAAATTGGAAGGAGACAACATGGTCTCCGACTGATATTGAACTTTGCTTCTGTTTTCTTTATTTAATATCAATATGACACTGCTCATACAAGCAAATCTGTTATTTACATAAACTCTATTATATGAACTCTGTTAACCTAATTAATAGCTTAGTTAAAGGAACGGAGAGTAACATATCCAAAGTTGTTGACACACAAAGCTGGTCTCAGACTATGGTGCCCTTGAGATGAATTTGTGTCAAGTAAACCCTCTTGAAGTAATCCACTGACATCATTCTCCCTTGGTTCTCCATCCTGCCCTCACCCCTCCACCCACAGCTTTCAGAGTTTCACCTAACACAATGACCAGTTCCCCAATCACACATTCCCCTCTAATCCTGCTGAAAACTGATCAGCTGACCATCAACAGCCTCCCCTCACTCCCATGCACCCCTCCCAACTACCTATCTGCTGTGCCAACAAATCCTTGGTTACTTACTTTTGGCTCAGTTCTGCTCCCAGCAGATCTCTCACTCCAACCGTCAGCACCTGTGACTGCTGAGACTCTCTCAACCCATTTTCAACCATGAACATCAACATCTCCCAACCATTCCTCGACTGCCCACATCTTCCTACCAGTCCCCAACAACCAATTCACCCCTGTGATCCTTCCCGACCTATGATTCTCTCTCCATGACAGCCTTCAGCACTTGGATCTACTCTTGCTAAAGTATAAACAGAAAATGCTGGAAACACTCAGCACAGCAGGCAGCATCTATGGAAAGAAACAGTTAGCATTTCAGGTCCTAGATCCTTTGTTAGAATGGGGAATGTGAAAAGAAGTTAATTTTCAGCAGCAGAGAAGGGCAGGTGGGGCATGCAGGGGAGACAGGCAGAACAAAGAGAATTACTCTGATAGGGCAAGACCTGATCTTGGTGTGTATCCTTGCATTCCTGACAGTGTCAGAGTAAACATGCAGAAGACCTTTGATAGTGTAAGGTCTGTCCAGCAGCAGATGATGCCTTGGGTTTTGTAAGCTACTGGACTTCATCCCCTCAAATAACGCATTAATTGGCCTGCCACGCACCACCCCCCAGATATGCCTTTACTGACTCCATTCAACTTGGAGCCCATTTTTTATTGGGTGAGGACTCGCAAATTCCAGAGAATGAGGGAGCTGGGTACATTAGTTCATGAAAGCAGAATGTTTGGCATGCAGAAAATAATTAGAAAGGCAAATGTTATGTTGTACTCATTGCAAAAGGGTTCTGGTACAAGGATAAAGATGTTGAGCATTTTGGTGAGACCATACCTGAATTGCTGTGTGCCATTTAGGCACCTGAGTGTCTTTGTACACTGTCACTAAAAGCAAACATGCAGACACAGCAAGTAGTTAAGAAGGTAGGTTAGTTTTGTTGCAAGGCAATTTGAGCATAAGAGCAATGATGTCTTGCTACAGTTGTACAATACCTTGGTGAGACCACATCTGAAGTACTGTGTGCAGTTTTGGTCTGCTCATCTGAGAAAAAATCTGCTTGTCATAGAAGGAGTGCAGCAAAGGTTCACCAGACTGATTCCATAGATGGTGGACTGCCAATTAAAGAGAAATTAAATTGATTAAACTTTGAAAGAGACCTCATCGAAACTCACAAGATTTTGACAGAGCTGGACAGATTGGATGTGGAGAGGATATTTTCCCCAGCTGGGGTGTTAAAAAGGAGGGGCCACAGCCTCAAGTTACGGGCAAGCAATTTAGGAATGAGATGAGAAGAAATATATTCACTCAGTGCATGGCAAACCTCTGGAATTCACTACCACATAGAGCCAAGCCACTGAATATATTTAAAAAGGTTATAGATGTATTGCCAGCAAATAGGCATCAAGTAGCATGTGGAGAGAGTGGGGATATGGTATTGAGATGAATTATTATATTGAATAGCAGGGCAGGCTCAAAGGTTACTCTTGTTCCTAGTTTCTGTGATACAGATGGGAAGAAACTTCTTCACATGGGGGTGATGAATCTTTGGAATTCTGAAAAGGCTTGGTCTCTTGGGATCCTCAAGACAAAGATTGATAGGTTTTTTGAATATTAAGGAAATCAAGGTATCTGGGATTAGTGCAATAAAGCAGTGCTAGGTTAAATGATCAGCTATGAACTAGTTGAATGGTAGAGTGGGCACAAAGGGCTGATTTGACTACATAAGTATGTTTCTATTTCTTATGTTTTCACACCAACAAAAAGTTTTAACTTTCCAAACCAGGATCTATCATGGAATATGCTCTGCAAACAATGCCAAAATTGTTCTTTCTATTGTTTCATTTAGTTTCTTGCGAGTTTTACATTTTACAACAATTATCAGGAAGGTAGTAAGACAGATCGACCGAATGTTGTATTAAGAACAAAACTAAAGAAAACGTCTTCAAAAATATTCCTTTGTAACACAAGAAAAAAAGTTAGCAAATGTACCAGAGAGTCCCTTGAATAAGTTTGGAAGTCTTCCAAAAACACCTGGATGTAATAAATCCAAATGAATAATTTAAAAAAGCTGTTCCTTCTTAACCTTTCAGGTTGTGCTTAAAAGTCGTGTATTAACACTTCTTGAAAAAAGAATGGCTGAACAGGGAGAAAATAGGTAGGAATTAAAGAGTCACGAAGAAACAGAAAAGAAGAATATAGAAGAATCAGAATATGGTCATACCTAAAAAGATTCTTTTTATCTGTATTGGAAATAAGAATTCAGGTTCACAAGGAATATGGCACAGAGAAATAAAAAGGCTCTGGAGTCTCCAGTGAGATAGACAGACCAGATGAAAAATTTAGAAGAAAAATTACCTCTAAACCCAGCACATATTCTACCTCCAGCTGTGACAAAGAAGGATTGTGCAGCAGAACAAAGAGCTCCTTCTAGAGTGCAGGCAACCATGAGAAGAATTTCAAATGTACCTGTCATGCCTCGTCACCCCCAGATACTCCAGGTCTGTTGCAAAGTTGGGATTGTTGCAACCGGTAAAGAAAACATTGCTTATCTATTCTGATTACAACCTGGAAGAATACTGTGTATCCAGCACATCGTCCCACTGGAATAAAGGATGTTGACTTTCAAGTCAGATAGATCATTTGTCCAAGAAGTATAACGGAAGGACCTTGGGGATAAAATAAAGATAGCTAATCAAGGTCACTTGCTGTAAATGAGAATACTAAAGCAGAAAGAAGTTCTTGAAACCAAGTTTCAATTCTTGTGTGAATTTCTTCCAGGGGCAAATGCATTATAGCTTGATCAAAAACATCTTCGTAATCTCCAAAGTAGTCTCCTATTTCTAAATTTGTCATGATTAAAAAGCTGATTTTTTAAAATTTAAAGACAATGTGAACCAACAAATTTTGAATATTATATGCTGTGGTAAAAATGTTTAAAAACAGCTAACTGCAGAGTGATAGTGTTATGGATAATGTCAGTTGTTCAAGGATGAATAGGATCAGCAGAAACATTACTCATATGTCGTAGAGGTGAGATCAAAGTCATACCACGGCCAATATTTGGATTGCTAACTAAGACCTAACAAATGAATAACCCAATAATATCCAGGTTTACCTTTACTGATCGCATATGAGATCTAAATTAAGCATTGTGCTATGCATGCTAAACCAATTAATTCTGGAAATACAACTATTTAATTCAGAAGGTTCAGAAGGAAGTTTTATTCTGTTTTCACATCCCAAGGAATTCTGTATTGCTGTTGATAAGAGTGCAGGAAAGTAGCTAATTTTGCAGGTTAAAACCTTGTTCAGTTGAAGTTGCTGTGAAGGAGTTATTTTGATTCATTCTCTGCATTTTGCAGCTCTTTTGTCTGTCTCTTTTTTGAACTTCATGCTAAATCAAAGACTTAGATGGTCAAGGATAACCAATGCAATGCCATTGGTGTATTTCTCAGCAAATGTCAAACCAAAGTCTTTCACAGTGTCTCTGCGTTCCTTGATATTTCCGTTTATAAAGGCAAATAGCACAGGTAGGGTCACCAACAAAATAATCGTCATTGAAGACATTCAACCCTTAATAACCACAATGGAAAAACAATGTATCAAAAGTCATGTATTGCACTCAGTTCTGAAAGGTACAACAAGTATACACTTTGTTGCTTCCCATTTAATAAATAATAAATTTAAGCTCAGCCTCAACTAGTTACATACATTAAACTATACCATCAGTTAACTATTTATTTATATATATATGAAATTATACAACAACAGAACTTTATTCGGAAAATAAAAATAGCAAACAAGAAATTTTCATTAGGTCTGTCAGGCTGCATCTTTGGAGAGAGAAATAGAATTAAAATTTTAGGTTGATGACCTTTCATCAGAGCTGGAAAACATTGTAAACCAGCGTCTTATAAGTTGCAGAGAGGAATGAAGAAGAATGGAAGAATGAACCCAGTACAGGGGCGGGAGCATTCTTTTTGAAATGCTGAGAGGGGAGAGGAAGATCTGTCTGGCAATGGCATGTTATTGAAGGTGGAGGGATATTACACCACCAATTGATGATCCATTAAATGTTGAGACTGTTGTGTCGGAAAGTGAGGATAAAGAGAACCCTATCATTGCTCTGGTTGGGGGGGGGGGGGGGGAGGAGGAGTGGGAGCAGGAATGCAAAGAAAGAGAAAAATCTTGGTTGGAAGCCACAGTTAACAAAAAGGAAGTCATCTTAGAAACATTGATGTGGAAAGTGCTGTCATCATAACAGACCAAATGGGGCCAGAAAAACTGGGAGAATGGAATAGAGTCCTGACCGAAAGAAGGGTGCAAGGAGGTGCAGTCAGGATTGCTGTGGGCTTGTCATGGATATCGGCTGTCAATCAAACCCCTGAGATGGAACTGAGGAGTCAAAAAAGAAAAGAATCAGAGATAAACTCTGTGAAAGCATGAGCTGGGTGGAAAGTGGAAGCAAAGGTGATGAAACTTTCAAGGACTGTCTGCAAACAGGACAGCACTAGTATGCTCATAGAAGTATGAGAAAATGAAGTGAGGGAGGGGTCCTCACATTCCACAAAGAGACAGGCATAGCTTGGACCCATGCTAGTTCCTGTAGCTACACAATCTGAAGGAAAACAGAAGTGCCGGAGGAACACAGCCAGTCAAGCACCATCTGTGAAAAGAGAAATGAGTCAACATTTCAGGTCAGTGGCCCTTCCTCAGAACTGGGGGGAGAGTGGCGGGTTTACAATTTTCAAAGTAGAGCTGGGGCGAGGGAGGGAGATGTCAAACAAAAGACCATATGAAGATTGGTTAAGACAGATCAGATGATAAGGAGCACAAATACTGAACATTAGCAAAGCATTTTAAAGAAATGGGGTGAGAAAGGGAACATGAGCATGATAATAGTAAACAAAGTTGGAGAATCTAATGTTCATTCCAAAGGGTTGCAAAATGCCTAGACAGAAGATTAGATGTTGTTCTTCTAGTTTACATTGGGCCTCATTATGGCTGTGAAGTTGGCTGCAGACAGGTCAGAAAAAGGAATAGATTAAGAATTAAAGTGGCATGCAACAAGAAGCCCAGGATCTTCCCTGCAGACTGAGTGCAGGTGCTCTGCAAAGTGATTACCAAATATTCAGGATGCAGCACCAATGCAATCATCATTGTATCAGAGAGAAAGCTGGAGGGGTAGTCCCAAACATGTCTGGAACAAGGACTGCTCCATGTATCCAGCAAAAAGACGTGCATAGCTAGGGCCAGTGTGAGAACCCATAGCTACGCACAGTAGTGTAGTGATTAGCGTAATACGAATTACCGTCACTGTCTGTAAGGAGTTTGTACATTCTCCTTGTGTCTGTGTGGGCTTCCTCCAGGTGCTCCGGTTTCCTCCCACATTCCAAAGATGTACGGGTTAGGAAGTTGTGGGCATGCTACGTTGGCGCTGGAAGTGTGGCAACACTTGCAGGCTGCCCCCAGAACACTCTACGCAAAAGATGCATTTCACTGTGTGTTTTGATGTACATGTGACCAATAAAGATATCTTATCTTAATCTGGAGAAAGTGAGTGGAATCAAAGGAGAAGTTGCTGAGTGCAAGGTCAAGTTCCACCAATTGAATGAGTGTATTGGTGGAGAAGAACTGGTTGGTTTCTAATTGGGGAAGAAACAAAGGGCCCTTGAACCTTCCTGATATGGGATGGAGGTATAAAGGGAATGAGCATCCATGGTTAAGATGACCCAGTTAGGACCAGGAAATTGGAAATTGTCATCAGAGGTGTCATGGATGTAAGTGGAATGAGACAGGACTGGGAGACAGGATCGAGCCAAGGTAAGAAATGTAGGGACAAAAGGAAGCTGAAACAATAGGTCTACCAGGATAGTCCTGTTGTGGAACCTGGGTAGGAGGTAGAAGTGTGCAGTACAGGGTTGGGGCATAACCAGGTTGGAAGCTATGGAGGGAAGATCTGCTGATGGAATTAGATCTGTGACTGTTTGGGAGATGAAGGCCTGATGTTGGTTAGTCCAGAGGGATGGTGAGTCAGAGAGCTGACATTTGGTCTCTGCAAGGTAGAGGGCAGTTTTCCAGACTACTAGCACCACCCTTGCCTGTGGGTTTGATGATAAAATCTGGATTACATCTTGAGTATTCTGTACAAATTTGATTTTCTTGCCTAGTATAGCAGTTAGCATAACTGCAGTAGAAAGTAGTGCATACTCAATCACATTATCACAAAGGTGGCTTCTTCTGATATTATATCACCTCTGTTTAATAATTCAAGGATCATTAGTTGGCAGTTTGAAAGATTTTATGCACAAGATGATTTCCTCAGAGTGTCTTATGCAATACCATATAAAGGACCACATGTCATATGCAATATACAGTGCACTAATACCTCTACTAGCACTAATATGTTATGCAATGCTGTACTAGAGCAAAATGTGAGCAGTTAATGAGGCCTAAACACTGATCATTCCCAAGAACCTGATGATCTATGTCCTGGAGTTTAGAAAGAAGTGCCTGTGGTGAAAATGGATGCTCTGTTTATTGTCTACTTACACTGCACTTTCTCTGTAACAGTAACGCTATATTCTGCATTCTGTTATTGCTTTTCCCTTGTACCACATTGATGCACTGATGTTGTGAAATGATCTATATGGACAGCATGCAAAACAGTTTTTCACTGTACCTCGATACATGTGACAATAATAAACCATTTACCTTCCAAAATTCTCTAGATTTTGGTATTGTTCCTGCAGATTAGAGGGTAGCAAATGTGACCACACTACTTAAGAAAGGAGGGAGAAACAAACCAAGGAACTACCAACCTGTTAGCCTGACATCACAATTTGGGAAAATGCCAGAATCTATAATAAAGGATGCACTATCAAAATGCTTAGAAAATATTATAACTGAGCAGAGTCAACGTGGATTTATGAAAGGAAAATTATATCTGACTAATCTATTGGAGTTGTTGAAGTATAGATCACGTGCAGAAGGTAAGGGAGAACAAATGACTGTGGTGTATTTGAATTTGATAAGGTCTCACGGGATGTTACTGGACTGGGTTAGAGAACATAGAATTGGAGGTAAAATACTAGTGCTGATCACAAAGTGATTAACAAATAGAAAACAAAGAGTAGGATTAAGTGGTTCCTTCTCATAATAGCAAGCTATGACTATTGGGGTACAACAGAGGTTTATGATTATGCCCCAATTATTCACAATCCATATAAATGATTTGACTGAGATGACCAAATGTAACATTTCCAAGTCAGCTGATGACCCAAAACTAATCAGCAATGTGAGTCGTGAAGAGAATTTTGGAAGGTAATCAGTTTATTATTGTCACATGAAGAGGAAGCAAAAAGGTTTCAAGAGGCTATGGGGAAGTTGAGACAATAACAGGACAGATAGAGTACAACATGGGAAATATGTATTTATCCAAAGGTAAAAAAAACACAGAAACCCTTTCTTGCACCAACCCCACATCCCTTGATTTCCTTAATATCCAATAACCATTCCCTATTTAGAATATACTGAGTGACTGATAAAACACAACATGGAGAAGTTAACATTTGGTGGGGCCTTGGTGTTCTTGCACACATTATTGAAAGTTAACCTGCAGGTGCAGCAGGAAGTTAGGAAGGCAAATGCTATATTGGCCATTATTGCAAGATGATTTGAATGCAAAAAACATCTTACAATTATATAGATCCATTGGGAGATTACATCTTAAATATTGTGTGCAATTTTGATTTACTTACCTGAAAAAAAGATCTAATTACTAAAGAGGAAGCACAGTAATGATTCACCGGATTGGTTAATGGGATGATTGGTCTAACAAATGCAGAGAGACTGAGTAGACTAGGATTATATTCTTTAGAGTTCAGAGGAATGAGATGACCTCATGAAAGCCTACAAAATTCTTAGAGGTGTTGCCATAGTAAATGCAGGGAAGATGTTTCCCCCTGGCTGTGGGGCTAGAACTAGGGGTCACAATGTCAAAATAAGAGGTTGGCCATTTAGGATATAGATGAAAAGAAATTTCTTCACCCAGAGACATTTTGGAATTCTGTACTGATGAGGGCTGTGAAGTCTCAGTCACGCAGTATATTCTAAATAGGGAATGGTTATTGGATAGTAAGGAAATCAAGCGATGTGGGGTTGGTGCAAGAAAGGGTTTCTGAGGTAAAAGATCAGTCATAATCTTAATGAATTGTGGAGCAGGAATAAGGAATCAAATGGCCTATTCCTGCTTCTATTTCCTGTGCTCTTAAGTGATCCTTTCTTAAATAAATGCATCTGGATGACTACTTCCACGTTAATACTCGAGGTACATTCTTTGCATTCCACTTCTAAAATTTGATTCAATTGAAGTCAATGGACTGTGTACACTGCTACATCTCACATTTAGCTCTTCTCAACAAAAGCAAGATTTGACCTCACTAAGTCCAAAGGCAGTTAATTGTCAGATAAACCCAATCCTAGCCTACATCTAAGTGGAATACCAACAAAAGCTTTGATACATAGTCCAACCAGTTTTCTCCTAAAATGGCAACTAGTATCCAGTATTTGTTGTTCGTCTTCCATATTGAATTTCAGTGAGCTTTTCATATGACTTAGGGATTCAGAGTGGACCAGCAGTTAGTTTTGTGGCCCCTTCTCACCTCTTCCTTTTGTGTTATTGTATTAGCTGTATAATTCATTGCCTAGAATGTTTTGGTGGATGTGACAAGAATGACATTTCCTTGAATTGTTGGTGGCTCTTACTTCACTGCCCACCATTTCCAAGATGCTACCTCTTCATTTTCATTAGGCTAGAGGCGACACAGTTCAACCTGTGTATTTGACAGAGAAATATGGCAAGGACATGGTGCAGCTATCTCAGACATTAACGGACTGTAAAAACAGACATCATTGGATGAATATAGTATCACATAATATTAATTATAATCATATGGTAATCTTTTGTAAAACTCATTTACCATTTCATATTTGAAATAAAGTTGTCCAAATATAATTTTCTGAGTGCACCAATCATGGACACAGTTGTCTACCCATTAATGTCCATTTGTCATATGTTATTAGATGTTCTATTATTTAGGTGATAAGGCACCTGTAGGCTCCAGCTGGGCTGTAATATCCAACTTAATTTCCAGTGATAGTTGGAGTGTCAGCATTTGACAAATGACTCCTTTTGTCAAGTTGATATCTTTGCTGCAACAAAATTTGCAAGAATTGGCTGCTAAGCAAGAAGTCGCAATAATTATTCTCACTGCACAAAATTCTCTCAAATCACACTTTGGTGAAAATACAGTTGACACCTCCTGTAGTGGGCAATAATCACATTCTGTCCTAGCACATCAAAGGACAAATATTTTGGGTTATGTATGATTCTTATATTACTGGTCTGGAATTGAATTCTGAACATTTGTTGAGCTTTATTTCAAAAAATAAATTCAAAAAATAATTTTTTTCAACTTTGGCAGTCCATTCTAAAAAGAGCAATGCTTTCTTTCACCTATCTCTGGTTTTTGCTCCAGTTTCAATTCAACTGAAATATAAATCGAATAGGTGTATAACAGAGCAACAATCTGCTATTCTTTATTTTATACCTCGACAATCCTGTCATTCAATTTTTAAAAATAATTAAACTTCGACTTTATTTTCTTCTCTGCTCTTAAAATGTTATCAAACACTTCAAATGTTAAAAAAAATATTTTAATTATTAACTCTCCAAATCAGTAGTACGTGTAATTAAAATATAGGTTTTAAGGTATTAAGAAAAGTACCTAACTTAGTTGTTTCTTAAATCAAATCACTTGTTTCAATGCTGTACATTCCAGTAGTATTTCCTATGATTCAGTGAATCTCTGGAAGGAAAAGCATCTTTTAGTAATCCATAGATTAAGCAGTTTCTACAAGTTCACAAGTGGTGTGTTTTCAACAATCTGAGAACTGCAGTTCAGTTATGCATCATGGACCTGTATGTGAAGGCAGTTACCAAAAGAACTGAAAAAGTGGGAATAAATGAGAATGCAATCGGAATAGTTTTAACTGTAACCCAGCAGATGGCTGGTAGTGACTAACATGATTGTAATTCAATCAAACTTTTCTGATGTGATCATAAACTGTGAAAATGATGCTTGAGTGGTTTATGAAGATTTTTAGAGGTTGATTTATTGCCATTACTTCAGTTGCCAGTTTCTCAATATAGTGCATACAGTGAGCATTTGAATTAAAGAAAAACAGTTAACTTTTTTTTGCCATTGCCTGCTAGCTATGGCCATATGGCAGAACTATAAATGTACTGAAAATAAAATGCATTGCTCTCACTAATGTAAATACTTGCAACATGTACATGCGTGAGCTCGAGAAGATAAATCAATCTGGAGTATAAGGTAGTGACCCAAATTATACAAATCATAAACCCCTATATGTTGACTTAGCGCTGGCAATGAAATTTGCTGCAGTATTAAATACAGCTATCGTATTTATTTCTTCCACAGAATTTACCAGAAATAACCTATATATAAATTACATTATTTCATATAATGACTAAACAGATCAATATAAAAAGAATTTAAACAAGTAAATCTGGAAGAACCTTTGTGTGGGGAATCGCATTGTCCATTTATGCATCACTGATGTGCAAATCATGTCAGATGTACAAGGGTGAATTACTCCAAAAACAACTGGCTAACACAAAACAACCCAGGAATGGTCAACATCATATTTCACTCCAGGTAATTTCAACTTGTAGTTGCATCATGCTGAAAAAAACCCCCACGGCATTATATGATTGAATTTGTCAGCATTTGAGGCAATCTGAAAGGAATTGTCAGAAACCCTATACAAATGCAAGTCTGCCTTTTTATCTCTTTTTGTATGAACTCTTGAAACTGCTAGTTAGATCCCTGAGTCTATTGTTGAGAAAAAAAAATTGGAGAATGCTTTGGAGCAGCAATTGTGTAAATCATCTCAGATATCAAACTAATCACTAAAACTATGAAGCTCTTGATTCTTTTATGCATTCATTGTGGTCCTAGGAAAGGTGCTGAACTAATTTCAACAGATACATTTACTGGATAAGGATGCTTTACAGATTGTGTCCATTCTTTTGACATCCATTCAGCTTCAAGAACCTGAAATATGTCATTTTAGTTCTTTTTATCTGGGCAATAACAATAAATACATTTCCAGAGAGAGAAGATATTCAGGAAATATAATGGATGAGTTTGATCAACAAAAAAAAGGTTTGTTTTGGTCTAACTACATTCTGTTCTCTCATAAAAATTTCTTCAGATTTTTTAAGATGCCAGCAGTTCCCAGGTGGTAAACTAGAAAGTACAAACTGAAGTAGTGAATGTACATAGATAGTTGACAGATAATTCTGTAGGCAATATGACTTATCATGGACTGCATGAACAGTATACAGTATCAAACATTACAGCATAAAAATAAATCTAATCTATTCTGCTTAGAAGACTACACTGAAGTAAACAATCCTATAAAAATATATATCCTTGAAATACATTTCTTAATGGTAATGGTATCTCTAAAGTACAACACAACAAAATGATTGGAAGGATCTGGAATAAGAAAAGACCTTGCGAAAACCAGCCTCCCCTCCTTGGACTCGTCTTTACCTCTCGCTGCCTTGGTGAAGCAGCCAGCATAATCAAAAACCCCACCCATCCGGGTCATTCTCTCTTCTCTCCTCTTCCATCAGATAGAAGATTCAGGAGCCTGAGGGCACATACCACTAGGCTCAAGGACAGTTTCTATCCCACTGTGATAAGACTATCGAATGGTTTCCTTATACGATGATATGGACTCTGACCTCATAATCTACCTTGTTATGACCTTGCACCTTATTGTCTACCTGCAATGCACTTCCTCTGTAGCTGTGACACTTTATTCTGCATTCTGTATTGTTTTACCTGTACTACCTCAATGCACTCTGTACCAACTCAATGTAACTGCACTGTGTAATGAATTGACCCGTATGATCGATATGCGAGACAAGTTTTTCACTGTACCTCGGTACAAGTGACAATAATAAACTAATACCAAAAAAGATCTTTGCATGAAATTCCTTCTTTATCCAGAAGTAAGGCTAGTCATCTCTTGAACTGATTTGTTCTACTAATAAGATAAGATATCTTTATTAGTCACATGTACATCGAAACACATGGTGAAATGCATCTTTTGTGTAGAGTGTTCTGGGAGCAGCCCGCAAGTGTCGCCACGCTTCCAGCGCCAACATAACATGCCCACAACTTCCTAACCCGTATATCTTTGGAATGTGCGTTTTTGGAATCTCCAAAAAGGCATCAACTGACTCTGAAAAGTCCACATAAAGTTTATTTTTTCCCATTCATTTACAAGATGTAGACTTCCCAAACAAGGCCATGATTTCCTGTCCATCCTTAAAAGTCCCTTGAATTCAGTCATAGAGTAATACAGCACAGAAACAAGTCCTTTGGTCCAGCTCATCTCTGCTGACGATGGTGCCCACCAAGCTAGTCCCATTTGCCCATGCATGGCTTATATTTCTCTGAACCTTTCCTATCTATGTACTTGTCCAAATGTCTTTTGAATGTTGTTATTGGACCTGCCTCAACCACTTTCTCTGACAGTACATTCTATATATGCATCACCCTCTGCATGAAAAGTTTACCCCTCAGCTCCCTTTTAAATCTTTCCTCTCTCACCCTTAACCTATGCCTTCTAGTTTTTAGTTCCCCTTGCCTGGGAAAAAGACTATGTGTGTTCACCCTATCTACATCCCTCATGGTTTTAGACACCTCTATAACAAGGTCACCCCTCAAATCTATGCTCCAAGGAATAAAATCCTAGCCTGCCCAATCTCTCCCTATAATTCAGGCCCTCAAGTTTAGTCAGAGTTGTATAGCACAGAAGCTGGTCATTTGGCCCATCACATCCATGAAGACCTATTTGCCCATCAAGATTAATCCCATTTGCACACACTAGGTTGCCTTTACAGAGGGCCTCTAGTAATTAACCGTACAAGTAAATATCTAGTCAAGTATAGGCCAGATCAGGTATGGAAGGCAGATTTCCTTCTCTAAAGGACATTAACAAACCAGATAAATTTTTAATGTCAATCCAGTCACCATACTCATCCAATCATCAACAGTTGTTAACCATTACTAAAACTAGCTTTTAATTCCAAATTTATTTAATTGCTTGAATTTAATTCCCTACCTGCCTGGATAAAATTTGAATGCAGATTTCAGGATCAATAATTCAGAGTTCTGGATTCTTTTCTCATAAGTGAACCAGCATACCACCACAGCCCTTTAACTTGACAGATTTCTATCTTTCTGAGATAGAAAATGCTTTAGATTCCTCTGGTTCCATAATTTTTACTGGCATTTTTTCTTTGTTGGTGTACATCAATAATAACAGTGGATTGAATACTGCTGTTCTTTAAGAAATTTTCATATCAATGTTATGACTGATCCTCAGGCTGCTGAAATCGGACTAAACAAATTTCATAAGCAGAGTTTAACACACACATTTTGCATTATATGGTTACAGCATTCGACAGAGGACAAGCTGCTACTTGATCTATACTTAAACTTCAATGTTGATGATAAAAAATGAATTCAGAACACAAAGAGATAGTTGTGTATAATTCTGTGGTGTGCATTCACAACACATTCTAAGGGTGAGTTTGCAGAAACTTTCAACTCCTAATTTTTAATTTGCACCTTTTGATATTTAAACTATTCACCACAAAGAACAAATAGCCTTGAATCATTCAGTGCTTTTCTTTCTGAAATGTCTCAGCTATGGTATCCAAGGAAGACACAGCTAAACCTAATACAATAGAATGAAATTAAAGGGGAAGTAATTGTTCCCCAAGCAACAACAGAGGCATAATTAGGTCCTGAGAGCCTGACAGGTGAGAAATTGTACATGACACTAAGATCACCTAAGAAGGGTGAGAAAATACATTTCCATGAGATAAAAAAAGTAAAAATTGTGTCATATTTTTATATTTTGATTCTGCTCTGGAAATACAGTGCAGTCTTTGGCAGTCTTAACAAAGCCCAGTTAAACCAGATTACTAAAGGCTTTTATGTTTTTTATGTAGAATGAATGATAAGCTTTGGTCCATTTGCCTCAGGGCTTGACTTTCTTGGCACTTCATAAAAAACTATCCTAAGTGTGTAGCTAATCTTACGTTGAAGATGGAAAAACAATACTGCATCAAAGTTCATTTGCAGACACTTTTTTTTCCCACATCACAGCAGCTTATAAATTTTGCCCTAAAGGTGTTAGTGTGCTTTCAGAAGGAAGTCTTAAGTCCATCAGACACTAGGAAATAAGTCTGACAGAGATCCAAATGTCCTGCCATCCCTTCCATTAATTTAAGTAACATTATTCAAAGAGGTTTTAAAATAATGGGTTACACCTCATAGTTAGATTTTATTGCCAAATATGAAATTGCTCTTTATTTGGCATGAAAACTTGAGGGCTGGTTTTAATCCTGCCACATTGATCAAATGGTCAACTTTCCAAAAATTTTTCATTGTATTCTCATAAGCAGGAGTTCTAAACTTGCCTTTCTGAGCAGAAATCAAAACTTCAAACTACATGTCTGCACTTGCACATTGGTCTTCCAGTCTGGCTGCTCTTATAAATAGTCAGAGCTGTGGAGGCAATGGGAAAGGAAGCCAAGTCCACCAGTGATCCAACAATCAACTAAAAATAATGTTCAATCCATATCAATAGGAGTGGGGAAGAGTTAGCAGGATAGAGGGTTATATTGATAAAAAATGTGAAACCCAAAACTCACATGCTTTGAATGCTGGTGTTTCCCCTCTTTCTCAGTCTGTCAGAGGATCTTCGTCTTGAAATATTAACTCTGTTTCTTTTACTACAGATACTGCCTGCCTTGCTGAACATTTTCAGCATTTTCAGTTTTTATTTATAATAGATCACAGTGCATTTGCAGTAGGTGGAGTAACCAGCTCAAGAGAGGCACATCAGGCATTTGAATATGTTAGTAAGTCTGTAATACAATAGCCATTAAAGATTCCTGGTGCTCAGGGCATTTGACAGGTGATTGAAGATCAAAAAGCTATATGGGTTTACAGTACTTGTTGTGAACTAGGAGAAGCAAAACAGGCATGGAGTCATTAAGTCATATAGCACAGAAGCAGGCCCTTTGGCCCATCATGTCCATGCTGACCATTGTACCTATATTAATCCTATTTATCAGCACTTGGTCTGCAGCATTTTATCCCTTGTCGATTCATGTTCTTATCTAGATACCTCTTAAGTATTATGAGAGTACTTCCTCCATCACTCAGACAGTGCATTCCAGATTCAAATCACCCTCTGGATGAAAAAGTTCTTCCTCAGATCCTCTACCCCACCTACGATAAATTTATGCTCCCTACAAGTCCGCTGTGGAAATGTTTTCCCCGGCCCTTCAAGCAAACATCCTGCACTCTACAAAACCTCATGTCTCATTGCTATGATCCTCCTTGCTACGGTGTTCCAGTAGACCTTACATTGACTCCATTTTTCCCCGATTCCAAGGAGCATCCTCAGGGTGTGCCTTTAACTTTCTACTCAACACCACCACAATCTAGCTGGTTGCTGATTGAATCAAGAAGCATAAACCTGTTTTAATTTAGTGGGATGACCTTCCTGACATTTCCAGGTTTTCTGCCCACTGAGCAACCTACATGCTTTCCATTTATAGTGGGATGATTAAGTTTTCCTTTTGAGGCCAAGAGACTGGGTAAACTGGAAATGTTTTCCTCAGAGCAGATAAAGCTAAAGGTAGATTTAACTGAAGTAAAATGTTGGCTATGAAGAAGATTTTTTTGTTAAATTCCACATATTGTATAAAAATGTTCAACAGGATCAGAGAATTGACTGCTACAAGATGTTTTTTTTTACAGGTATTTTGTTGTTTATATTTGCTTTCACATACTTTATTGCAAATAGTAACCCTTTAAAATAGTGGGAAAAAATTTGCAGAGTTTTAAATTTATGTCCATTAAATCAGCGCCATAGGAAACTTCTAGCATATAAATTGTTGTGAAATTATGTTAGTTGCTTTTTGTCATTGCAATGTGTGCAGTAACAGCTGCAGTACAGAGAGTGCCAAAAGGAAGGTTTGCAGTTCACAGAAGGTACTCCTGGGTATTCCCAGCCTTCCCAGTCTTGCAATACCCACAGGCATTAACTGCAAGAACATTTAAAGTGTTGCATAAGAATATGTAGAAGTAGGTCAGTAGCTCCACAAGGAAGGCTGATGTCCCGCATTGAATGGGGCAATAATTTCTGATGAAGACCATGTGATTCACTCCATTACCTTTGGGCCTACCCCTCAAATTTCAGTTTTAGAAAGATCCTGGAATAATTTCTTCTTACCCCAAGGCCCATCTTTCCAATTCCCAAGATACATGCTTCTGCACTAATTTTCAATTTAATTTTTCTGTGGTCTTAGAAAATTCAAGGCTTTCTTATGGTGAGATTTTGGCTGTTTGCTCACATGGAAATAATTCAGAAAACCTGCTCAATCATAATTTTAATTATATTCATGGGCTGTGGTGACTTTAGCTATCCATCCCTGATTTCACTGAGAAGATAACAGGAGGTCAGTTGAATAACATGTTTGATCATTTCAGAGGACAACTAGCTGTTTTGATGTAGGAATGCATGAACATGTTAGTATGACTGATGAAATTATTAAATCTGAAATTTTTTATGAGAATAGCTTTGTGCCCATTTTATTGATTGAGGACCTTGTGCAGAATTTTCAAATAAAACTCAAATTCTCCAATCCCATCGGTAGGATTTCAACCCTCAATCAAAAGAAGCCTCTGGTTTGCTGTTAACTGGTTGAGTATCAAAAGCCTAAGTAACAAACCCTGCACACTATACTATTTGGCCAAATATTCAAGAGTCTGTTCAAATTATCCAGTAAAAATGCCAGAATTCTTGCAGAGGAGAAAGAATGAAAGGGTATTGATTTGAAATATTCACTTAGTTTCTTTGTAGATACAGACTGACCTGCTGAGAATCTATTTTTGTACATTACAGCAAATGAGTAGTTTTAGTGAAGGTTGGAGTGTGGAATTTGAAATCTTATTTCAAAATTGAACAGGATTCTAAAAACCCCTCCCCCAAAAATTATCTTCTGAAAGAAGAGTTAAGAAGGGAGCTTGAATCAAATTTTAGAAGAGAAATATTGTTCCTAAGGCAAAGGGAGTGGTTTCAGTCATCCCTTAATTAAGGTGAAGGGAGTTATGATTCATTTGGATCTCGACCTTGCAATAAAAGATATTTCAGCAAGAGTGTGGTTGTGCTGGATAGAGTACGGAAGAGATTCACCAAATATTGGAGACACAAGATAGATAAGACATTTATTTATTAATCACATGTACATCAAAACACAGTGAAATGCATCTTTTTGCATTACTGAGAATGTGCTGGGGGCAGCCCACAAGTGTCGCCACTCTTCCAGCACCAACATAGCGTGCCCACAGCTCCTAACTTGTACATCTTCAGAATGTAGGAGGAAACCGGAGCACCTGGAAGAAACCCATGCAGACACATGGTGAGAACATACAGACTCCTTACAGACAGTGGTGGGAGTTGAACCCAGGTTGCTGGTGCTGCAATAATGTTATGCTAACCGCTACACTACTGTGCCTGCCATGTGTTTGCCTTCATGAGTTCATGATCGTGCTGTTCCACTACAGATGCTGTAGTCTGGAGCATAGAACAAACTGCTGGTGAAACTCAGAGGGCCAAGCAGCATCTGTGGAGCTCCAATTGATGCTGCTTGACCCATTGAGTTCCTCCAGTAGTTTGTTTTTCACCATAATGAAGAGAGATTGGATAGGCTAGGTTTGTTTTACCTGAAGTGAAGGAGGCTGAGGGGTGACCTGATAGAAGTACATAAGATTATGAGAGGAATAAATAGGGTAGATAGTCAAAATTATTTTCCTATGGTAGGGGTATCAAAAACAAGGGGGCATTGCTTTAAGGTGACAGGAAGAATATTTAAATGAGATCTGAGAGGCAAGTTTTTTTCTCCCCCCCCCCCCCCCCCCCCATAGAGAGTGACTGATATCTGGAGCTCACTGCCAGAGAAGGCCATAGAGTCAGAGACATATAGCATGGAAACAAACTATTTAACCCACCACATCCGTATTAATTACATCTTCCACCACTTGGCCTGTAACCTTCAATGCCGAGGTGATTCAAGGGCTCATCTAGACACCTAAGTGCTTTTGGCAAATCTGCTTCCACCACTCTCCTTGGCAGTGGTGGAATAAGATCCAATTACTATGTTTAAGAGGCACTTTGGTAGACACTTAAATAGGAAGTCATAGAAGGACACAGATCTAGTGTGGGCAAATGAGATTAGTGTAGATTGGCAAAAAAGATTGAGCCAAAGAGTCTGTTTCCGTGCTGTACAACTCCTTGACTATGACTAGATGAATTTTAATGGATTGGAAGGAGCATTGGAGAGCAGGACAAAGTATCATGAACATACATGTGAAGAATGAACACTAGTCTGCTGATGAAGGTGAAGCAAGGTTTTCTGCTTAACAGAGATGCAGGCCTGCTGGATGCACCAAATATTCCTCACCACTGTGATGTCCTAGTCAGATGTTAACCAACCTCATGGTAGTGTAGCAGTTAGTGTAATGCTATTACAGCACCAGCGACCCAGGTTCAATTCAGCTGCTGTCTGTAAGGAGTTTGTACGTTCTCCCCATGACTGCATGACTTTCCTCCAGGTGCTCCAGTTTCCTCCCACATTCCAAAGATGTATGGGTTGGGAAGTTGTGGGCATGCTATGATGGCACTGAAAGCATGGCAACACTTGTGGGCTGCCCCCAGAACATTCTACACGAAGATGCATTTCACTGTGTTTCAATGTACAATAAAGATATCGTCTCATAACATTATCACTTCTTCTGATGGATTTAAGCCCTATGCCAGGGACCAAGGTCATGAGCTCCAATTTTATTTCAGCAATAGAAAGAAATCTCAGCAAAGGCAAACTATCTTGATTCCAGCTACAAGGATCTGGCAGCTTTCTCTGCATGATGCTTTCAGTTGACTAACTGATCAGGAGGACATGACAGCTGACTGTGAATGGAACTGAATCCTTGGCACTGGGGAACCAGTGCCAAAGACTCATTAACATCTGTGTTTACATATTCCTTTATGATGTATAACAGGCACAATTCAATGCACTGAGTCTATCAGCTCACAGAAATCCTATTCCCTCAGTAACTTTCCCTGTAGCCTATTCTCCCCACATTCCTATCAACTCTTCAAGATTTTATCATTCACCTAAAGAGCAAGGGCAATTTACAGTGGGCAACAAATCTACCAACCTGCATGTCATTATGATGTGGGAGGAAATCAGAGCACCTGGGGACAATATGTGATCACAGGGAGAATGTGCAACCTCCACATGAACAGCACTGGAGATCAGACTTGAACCCTAGTCACTGGAGCGGTGAGCTACTTTGCTGCATCATTGAAGCGCACTTAGGAAATCCAGTCACAGGGTTTAGAAAGGCCTTGTTTTTAGAAGGAGTGGCGAATCCAAGAACAAAGAAGCTTAAAAACTTTTGAGGACTGGATATTAATTTTGCTTCACCTGGCACTATTAGGAATGTAAAAAAAGGCTTTAAGAAAAGGTGCTGTGTGAACCTTTGACCTTTCTTCCAATTAGGATAATGTTTACACATGATTAGAAGGTTAAAAGTAGAAATCAGCAAGAAAGGAACAGATATCAATGGCCAAGCCTCCTGTAGTATGATGCGGTAGATAGGAAGAACATTGTAATCGGCTTACAAAGTGATCTTAGAAGATAGAATAGTGGTGGAGGGGTAGTTTCTGGCTGGAGGCCTGTGACACAAACATATATATAAAAATGATTTGGATTAATATGCGAGTGGTCTGATTAGCAAGTTTGCAGGCACATTAACAATGAAGTTGTGAATATTGAAGATTATCAAAGGATACAGCTGGATATAAATCAGTTGGAAATTTGGGCAGAGAAATGGCAGATGGAATTTAATCCAAACAAATATGAAATGATGCATTTTGGGAGGTCAAATGTAAGAGGATAGGTTACAGTAAATGGCAGGACCTTTAACTGGAATATTTTTACTTGTACTGAGGTACAGTGAAAAACTTGCGTTGCATACTGTTCATACAGATCAATTCATTGCACAGTGCATTGAGGTATTACAGGGTAAAAACAATACAGAATAAAGGTGTCACAGCTACAGAGAAAGTGCAGTGCAGGTAAACAATAAGGAGCAAAGCATAATGAGGTAGATTGAGAGCTCAAGAGTCCATCTTATTGTACCAGGGAACCATTGATGGGATACTGGGGGTGCAAGTCCATAGCTCCCTGAAAGTGGCAAGACAAGTGGATAGAGTGGTAAAGAAGGCATATGGAATACCCAACTTCCTGGGTCAGAGCACTGAGTATAAAAGTTGTCAAGTCATGTTGCAGAAGTATAAAAGTTTGGTTTGGCTACTTTTGGAATATTATGTGCAGTGCCAGTGGCCACACTAGGAACGATAATGGAGACCGAGTGTGCTGAAGACATTCACCAGGATGTTGCCTTACTTGGAGTGCATTAGCTAGAAGGAGTGGTTGGACAAATTTGGATTATTCTCTCTGGACTGCCAGAGGCTGATACAAGTATATAAAATTATGAGAGGCATAGATAAGGTGGATAGTCTGTCTCCACCCCCTCCCCCCCACAGTGTGGAAATGTTAAATATTAGAGCATAGGTTTAAGGTGGGGGGTGGGGGTGGTGGAGTTTAAAAGAGATGTGCAAGACTAGTTGTTTCTTTTACATAGGGAGTGGTAAGTACCTACTTTGCACTGCCAGGGGAGATGGTATAAGCAGATATGATGGCAACATTTAAGAGGTATTTCGACAGAGACAGGAACAAGCAGGGAATAGAGGAATACAGACCATATGCAGGCACACGGAATTGGTTAGATTCATGTGAGGGCTGGCAGAGACATTGTGAGTTGAAGAGCCTGTTCCTGTGCTGTACTCTTATGTTCTATTGTTGTAATCTAAGGATTGTTGCCAATATGGTGAGCTACAGCATTTGGGTGATGTTGGGATCCATTTAGGGACTTTCATGGTGATGAAGGTAAGCCATAGGTAGATGTTACTTAACTATGATTGGAAAGATCAAAAGGGGAACCAAGAAATTGTGGTCCCAAGAAGCAGAACACCACAAGTTGGGTGTTGACATGGTGACTATCAATGTTTTCTTAAAGATTGAAGCAGTCAAGGAGATACACGAAATCAGGCAGAATACATCATGATTTTGGTTCATACCAGCTCAGTGCTACACAAAGAATGGAAATCTGATTGGAAGAATACAAAGAGGAAGAGATGGGTATAAGGTGATAACATGTTAAGGATGATATTGAAGTGCTGGATTATTACTTATTTTTTGGATTCCTTTATAAAAAACCTATGCAAGTTTTCAAACTCAGTGTTCTTAAGCAAACAGGAACAACTGGACTTGTTTCTGATTATTTTTACTCTTTTTTGATACTGCAATGCAAAGAAATACTGGTTCAATGTCTGGTCAGTCCTCCGTGGAGCTCCTTCTGAATAATGGCACTCAGAAATAGTATACATGGACTGAGATTTAATCATTCATTAAAAATTCCACATCTTGCTGCAATTTTTAATCAGTGTAGCACTAAGAATATCAATCAGCATTATCATTAGTGCAAACATGTCACGTCAATAAAGTCTAGCTTAGGTAAAGCTCAGGCCAAGTTTTACATTTGTTAAGTGGTTCAAATATTGAAAAGCAAGTATGAGACTGAAATGCTGACTGTATTCCAGTCTATACCTCATTTATTAACAATTAAATAACCAAGGTACACTAGGGGCTTAACACCCAAAAGTTGTCATTATTTTTCTAAATTACTCCTTAGTATGATCTTCACGTTGCATTTAAGAGATGTGCAATTCTCCAAGGAAGCAAAATTCTAACAAGAATTTGGCATTAGTATTTTGTTAGCCTGTGTTCCACACTGTGCCAAAAGCTTTAATAATGGACAATGAAGATCTACCCTTATCTTTGAATGAAAACATTGATATTCCAATTATATGGGTGGACATTGAACTGCACCTGCAGTGCTTACCTACAAAAATATCAGGTATTCTATTGAAACTTAAGTTCAGTGTTGCCACACTCTTCCAGGATCCTCACTGTTAAATTTTAAACTTGGCATCATCTGTTGCTTCAAGTTGTTTTTCTTGGCTGCTTGCAACCATGTCAGAATGGATCACACAAAGGCCTTTCACCAGAAGTGCTTCAGATGATAGTCAGAGACTGAAAAATGTTGAAGAGGAGATGTAGAAGGATTCAGGTGAATTGGAAACTGTAGAGAATGGGGAGGACTGCATGGAAGTAGAAGCTGAGACAGGGTCAAGAAATTAAACGAAAAAGAATTGTATAAATGCTGGAAACAGATCTCGCAGCATCTGTAAGGTAATAGTTGAGGTTAGTGGAGTTGCATCAGACTCAGTGGGTGGTAATAATGAACAGCTTTTATACAAGCAAGAACCAAGGAAGGTCGATAATGAGATCGAGAGCAGCAGTGATCACCTATCCCCTGACTGCGTGCACTCCCCCTACCTTCTTATTCTGGCTTCTGCCCTCTTCCTTTCCAGTCCTGATGAAAGGTCTTGGCCCGAAATGTCGATTGTGTATTTCCCTCCATGGATGCTGCCTGACCTGCTGAGTTCCTCCAGCACTTTGTGTATTGCTCCAGATTCCAGCATCGGCAGAATTTCTTGTGTCTCCGTGATAAAATGACAAGTCTGATGATGATGCAAGGCAAAAAGGAGTTGAAATGAGATGTATAGAAAGAAAATATGACTGCATCTAATGACACCATGAGTTCTGGCCAAGATGGAAACAAGTAGATAATTCTCCAATCATTCATGCTTGGAGACAGCACCAAGTAGAATTGACTTGTGTACATATTTTTCATCTAAATGTCCTCCACTCAGTTTTGTACTTCAAAAATCTGATGGAGTATTATTGGTAGTTACTAAGTCTCACTTTGTGAACAGACTTTTTCCAGTTATTTTCTTTTCTCGTCACCCAATATACTTAAAGTATACCTGGCTAGAAATCCATTCTTTATCAATAGAACCAAGTACATGGGCTAGAAATTCATTTAAATAATTGCAATTAAAAGCAGTGAGCTGTTGGAAATTAAGTTAACCTGAAGCAGAACCATTTCGTACACATTTCTGGGTTCCTTAACATTTGTGGAAATTTTGTCCCCTTGTTGTTCAGTGAAATCTTTATCCCTCCAGCATGATTTGTATCTCAGCATAGAACTTCATCTGCAGAGAAATCTTTCAATGTCCACTTGTATGAAAAACCCAGTTCTTATTTAATCCCAGAGTAACCAAATCTTAATAACCTGATTTCCTCTGAAATGAGGACAATAAAACTGCAACTGATCTCCTACAATCTCAAAACTAACCTTGGATGTATGCAGAGTCTGCTTTATGGAGGTCTTGGTCACAGTCACACAGTGGTTTCCTAGCCTTAGGATCCAGCCTGCTACTCTCCACTATATTAAGAAGTCACCCAAACATTTAAGAGATATGAATTTATTTCCTTTTCCATTTGCCTGAAGGAGCAGCCAGAGTGGGCCTGGATATTTGCCTACACTACGGGCTTCTTAAAAGGTACAGGCATTCTGAGACTGCACTCGAGTCCTTCAGAGAGTTGCCAGACAACCTCCCACCTACAGCATTCCTGGAAGAAAAGCAGTTCATTCAACAGTAATTGAAACAAAGGTCACTGGACTGAGGAAAAAAAAAGCTGTTTCTCTCTTCATGAATGCTGCCTGATCTTCTGGACAGAGGGTGGGAGGTGTGGTCAAGCTATCCGTGAGAGTCAATGGGTTTATAGTAAATGTCTCCTGAAATGGTGACAGAGATCCAGAAAAGGGAGAGAGGTGTCAGAAATGACCCACATGAATTTGAGAGTGGGGAAGTTCATAGCAAAGGTGATAAAATTGATGAGTTCTGCACAAATACAGGAGGCAGCTTCAATGCAATCGTCAATGTAGCAGAGAAAGGGTTGGTGGGTGGTGCCACAGTAGGTTTGTTAAAGACTGCCACATAACCAACAAAAAGACCAACATAGCTAGGGCCCATGCAAGGTGGTGGGGGCCATGGAATCTGTAGTTGTCACTATGGTAGAGGGCACAAACAATGTCTTGGATGTAGGCAGGAAGGGACTAGACAAGGGGAGACAGGATGGAGTTGAGATATGAGGAGCCAAGTTTGGTGGGACAAGAGCAGGCAGAGATGATGGATTGCATCCTTATCCACTGTCCCTTCATTTTGCTTTTTATGGCAGCATTATAATCTCCTTTTATTCCAATATCATCTTAAACCTTTGAATTAGGCAGATAGAATACATCTCAGGGAGTTTTAAATTCTCAACAGGCTGTGTGTCTGAATAAGCTAGAAATTTTAATGATGATTTACTTGTCAACCAGTAATATTAATTGCTGAGTAACAGAGGCAATGGAATTGTTTTAGGTTGCAATTCCTACTCTAAATATGAAGTTGGGCAACAAAATTCCTGCATAATCTGTGGTTTGAGACAAATGCTGTAAAAACACATTTTCATGAAAATGGGTGCCATGGAAGTCTAATTTCATTAGCCCCTTCATGGAAAATGTAGTGATATTTAATTTGTTGTTTAACCTTTTCTATTTTTGCTAACTTTTGAGTTTAGCTTAATTGCATTCATAGCAAATAATGAGAGATTGGCTGAATTTTTCCATGGAGACTTTAATTTTATGGATTTATGGGTTTTACAACAACTGTTTAAGTCATTTATTGTATCTTACAGTCTGGTTCTCATCAAAATGAGAATGGCAATTGGTCAATTCATATTGGCCACTGCAGTTGCTATGAAGAGTTATTGTTACTGTTGGTAAGAAAAAATGGCTAAGCTTTCACAGCAGTAATGGGCATACAATATAGACCACATGACCTCTTCTCTTTCAGGTCAAATCATTTAAGAAATCATTTAGTGTCAGTTACACAGAACATGTCATTCCAACGTTTCTTTTGAAAAAATGGAGAAAATAAGACCAAGTTGGACTCATTGGTCTTCAGTGCTAGAATGAGACCCAATAATGTAAATCTCATACTTACTGTTAATTCCTCAGAGCCACTTTCCATGGCAACAATCATGACACCAACCACCCAGCCCCTCTGCTCCAACCCCTTATCCACCCATCTCACTCTTAGATCTTCAGTTGGCTGAAGTCCATGATGCATGCTCTAATTTACCACTCTGGCCCTGGTCTAGCCTGCAGCTTCCTCCATCCTCTAACTCTTGGCACTGATTTTGGTTGCAGATTCCACCTCCAACCCTTATCCCCATACCAGGTCACCAACTCAAGCCTATGGCCACAGCCCTCAATCCCTCCAGATCGGAACTCTGGAGGGATTGAGGTCTAATTGATCACAAAAATTATAATCCCTTTTTGCAGTGTCCAATATTTTGGTCATCTCTGGATTCTGTTCCCCCTCCTTAAAGTGCCCAAGCTCCAGAACACCCTCCCTAAGCCATTTTGCTTCTATCTCACATTCCTTCTGAGTAACACTATTAAAAATCTACTTTTGCCTTTTGCTGTTTCTAAAATTCTGTTTCTTAATTTTTTTTAAAAAACGACTCAAATCCTGCAAGTCACACCCTGAAAGAGATACTATTTGTGTTTCCTATATAGAGTACAGAGCATTTATGAGTGAAATGGTCCAATAAGTATATGTGACATAATTCTGCCTATGACAATACAGATCCCTATTCATTCTCTTTATAAGATCCAGTTTATCAACCCTAATATCTTCATGTCTCAGTGAGAAACATCATCTGATAACATTCTGTTGAGGCACCTTGGGATGTTTTCATATCTTAAACTTGCAATGTAAACAATTTTGTTTTGCTACCTACCTAATCTAAAATGAATTAAAATGAGTCAATATTATGTAATGCTCACTTATATCTCACAGGTACATGCAACAGGGCTCTCAAGATGGTGCTATAATATGTTGAAAAAAGGCCCAGTGTGCAATTTACACTCTGATACAAGTCACACATCTATTTTCAGTCCTATTTTGTAGTTGGTATTTCTGTGAGTACACCACCTCATGCTAATTGAAGAGCTTGCAAGTGCAAATGCAAATACTGAAAACAAACAGTCAGCATCTGTAAAAAAAATAATTTGGATAATGATCCCCAGAACTGAAGACTAAGTGAGCAGTCACCACATAATAAAGGTAACTAAGTAATGATTGTAAAAGAGAAGGGTGGATGTAGTGGGAGAGAATGAGAAGAAAAAGACATTCTTTGAATGGAGGCCCAACTATTTCTCTTCCACCAACTCCCTCATTCATCTGGCTGAACTTGCTCTCATATTAAACAACTTTGTCAACTTCACTCACTTTCTCCAGAACAGAAATGTGGCCATGGGAACTCAAGGACCTAAGGTATGCTGTCTTTTTGTGAGATATGTGATACAGAACTCACATTTCATTAGAAACAAAGACTGCAGATGTTGGAATCTGGGGTGACAAATAAAAAGCTGGAGGAACTCAATGGGTCAGGCAACATCTATAGAGGGAAATGGACAGTTGATGTTGCAGATCAAGGCCCTTCATGTTGACTGAAAGATAGGTGAGATAGCCAGTATACATAAAAAAGGGAAGGGGGTGGAACAAGAGCTGGCAGGTGATAGGTGGATCAAAGTTTGGGGGGTGGTGGATAAACAGGTGGGGGAAGGGATAGTGGGAATGGTGCCAAAAGCTGGGAGCTGATAGGTGGAAGTGACAAAGGGCTGACAATGATGGAATTTGATAGGAGAGGGCAGTGGACCATGGAATGGAGGGAGGGAAGAGAGGAGTAGTGGGAGAGGGGGTCCAGTGAGAAGAGTTTGTGGGTGGTAGGCAGATTGCCACCCTGCTCTCACCTTCACATCTGTCTCTCATCTGACTCTTTCCTTTCTAGATCTTTCCATCATTATCTCAGGAGAAAGGTTAGCCACAAACACCCATTACTAGCCAACTTACTCCCACATCTATCATAACTATATTTCCTCCTACTATGTCTCCTGTCAAGACTCCATTCCAGTTCCCTGGACCCTCCATCTATTTTGTATTTGCTCTGATAAGACTTTCTGCATGGATATCACAAGACAAAGGAGCAGATGTAGGCCATTCAGCCCATCAAGTCTGCTCCATGAGCTAAACTAGTACTATTCCTATCTAGCCCCAAGTTCTTGCCTTATCCCCATGTCCCTTGACTAATTAGATACCTATCAATCTCCTCCTTAAACACTCCAATGATTGGGCCTCCACAGCTGCACGTGGCAAAGAATTCCATAATTTTATATTCCTCTCCTTTATCAGCATTTTGAAGGAGCTGATCCACTCTTCCAACCCCACTAACCATTTATAGCATTTCCCCCATGCAACCACAGGAGATGCAGCACCTGCTTTTCACTTTCCCTCCAACAAACCAAGGACTCAAACAGTCTTTCAGACGAAACAGCGGTTCAAATTCACTTTTTCCAGTCTAGTGTACTCTGTTCAGTACCCTACATTGGAGAAACCAAACCCAAATTGGGTGGTCACTTTGCAGAGTACCTGCATTCAATCAGCAAGAGTGACCATGAGCTTCCTGTTGCCTAGCACTAACTCACCATCCCAATCCCACTCAGAACTATCTGCCTGTGACATGCACTGTTGCATCAAGGCCAAATGCAAGCTTAGGGTGCAACACCTCATCTTCCATTTGTGCATGTTGCAGCCTTATGGAATCAATATCAAATTCTCCAAATTTAGGTAATTTGCCTTCTACGTCCACATCAGAACTGGCCATTTCTGCTGCAAGTTATTCATCTGTAATATCATCTCAGGCTTTCTCCCTCCATCAGTGTTGCCTGACCCTTTGGATGGGTCTCATAGACCTGCTATTAGCAACATAACAGACAAAAGCATATCTGCAATGAACTACCCTGTAGCTGTGACATTTTACTGTATTCTGTTATAGTTTTTACCCTGTACTACCTCAATGCACTCTAATGAATTGATCTTATGAACAGTATGCAAGACATGTTTTTCCACTTATCTCAGTACTATTGACAATAATAAACCAATGCCAATGCCAATAATCATTCTCTACCTGCCCCATTACTCACTTAACTTAATCTCTTCTTTTCACTGATGTTCTTTTTGTTCTATTCATCCATCCTGCCACCTTCTCTGCAATCTAAAAGTTAATTTTTTTTAAAACTCTTTCCTAGTTCTGATGAAGGGCTTTGGACTTGAAACATTAACAGTTTCTTTTTCCACAGATCCTGCTGACCATAGAACACTACAGGACAAAACAGGCCATTTGGCCCCTTCTAGTCCATGCCCAAACAGTATTCTGCTAGTCCCATTTACCTGCACCCAGTCAATGACCCTCCAGACGTCTCCTGTCCATGTATCTATCCAATTTATTCTTAAAACTCAAGAGTGAGCCTGCATTTACTACATCAGATGGCAGCCCGTTCCACACTACCACCACTGAGTGAAGAAGTTCCCCTTAAGCTTTTCCCCTTTCACCCTAAAGCTATGTCCTCTCGTACTTATCTCTCCTAATCTAGGTAGAAAGAGCCTACTCACATTAACTCTGTCTATACCCTTCATAATTTTGTAAACCTCTATCAAATCTCCCCTCATTCTTCTATGCTCCAAGGAATAAAGTCCTAACCTGTTCAATCTTTCCCTGTAACTCAACTCCTGAAGACCCAGCAACATTCTAGTATATCTCCTCTGCACTCTTTCAATCTCACTGATATCCTTCCTATAGTTAGGTGACCAGAACTGCACACAATACTCCAAATTTGTCCTCACCAGTGTCTTATACAACCTCACCATAACATTCCCAACTCCTATACTCAATACTTTAAGAATGCCAGGATGCCAAATGCCTTCTTTACAACCCTGTCTACCTGTGACACCACTTTCAGGGAATTATGTATCTGAACTCCCAGATCCCTTTGTTCCTCTGCACTCCTCAGTGCCCTACCGTTTACTGTGTATGTCCTCTTGATTTGTCCTTCCAAAATGCAACACCTCACACTTGTCTGCATTAAATTCCATCTGCCATTTTCTGGACCATTTTTCCAGTTGGTTCAGATCCCTCTGCAAACTTTGAAAGCCTTCCCTGCTGTCCACTACACCTCCAATCTTAGTATCATCAGCAAACTTGCTGATCCAATTTGCCAGATCATCTAGATCATTGATATAGACAACAAACAACAATGGCCCCAGCACAGATCCCTGAGGCACACCGCTAGTCACAGGCCTCCAGTCTGAGAAACAATAATCTACTACTACTGTCTTCTCCCACACAGGATTTCTAATCTATGGATACCTAGTGTCTGAACTAACCTCCCATGTGGGACCTTAAAAGTCCATGTAGACAACATCCACAGCCTTTCCTTCATCTACTTTCTTGGCAACTTACTCAAAAAAAACTCTACAAGGTCCATTAAATATGATGTCACGAACCAGCAACAAAAGAAACACACTGAGCATGATTCAGTGTTAAAAACTATTTTATTAATCACTACTTATGATAATACGTAAAATAAAAGTAAAAATGTTAGAATTCAAAAATGTTAAACCTTGAACGTTAACCCCAAAACTAAACTCTGTGTGTGTGTGTGTGTGTGTGTGACAAAGTCCAAAACTCCCAGTTCCGGAATGGTTCTTAAAGTTCAGTTCCGCAAGCCATAAGGTGAAACATGAGCAAGGGCTTCTTCAACAACCACCGTTGTCTGAAGATAAGACGTAGATGTAGAGAACATACGAAATCCAAATGTTCCACGATGGAACCCCAAACGACACTTCAGTGTTTACTCGGTAGTGACTTCCTCACCCCGAAAAGCATCCGAATCGTGGTCGTCCACACACAAATACCTGTTTCCTTCTACAGGTCAGCAACAAAGTGAACTCCACCAGATTACTTCCAACTTCCATACATGGATTTCAGTAGCAAACACAGTTATTGTTTCTCATCCATCAATAGAGAAAACAAGCAGGCTGGTGTCTCTCTCCCTTCTCTCTCTCCCCTTCTTCTGACTTCTTCAACAACGTCATTACATCCTTTATCTTCTATTGACGCAAGCACGCCCCACACACACTCTATCTTAAAGGGACTTTCACTGAGTCCATAACAATGATCTACCATGCACAAAGTCATGCTGACTATTCCTAATCAGCCCTTGGCTATCCAAATACTTGTACATCCAATCTCTCAGAACACTTTTCAATAATTTACCCACTGCTGATGACAGGCTCACTTGCCTGTAATTACCTGGTTTACTTTTAGATTTTTTAAAAACAGAACATGAACTACCCTCCAGTCCTCTGGCACCACACCCACAGCCAAGGACATTTTAAATACATCTGCCAGGGCCCCTGCAATTTCTACACTAGTCTCTCTCAATGTCAGAGGAACTATCTCATCAGGCCCAGGGGATTTATCTACCTTTATTTGCTGTAAGGCAGCAAGCACCTCCTCCTCTTTAATCTCTATGTCCCATGACATGACTGCTTGTTTCCCTTCCTTCCATATACACTACACCAGTTTCTTGAGTAAATACTGATGCAAAAAAACTGTTTAAGATCTCCCCCATCTCCTGAGGCTCCACACAGATGTCCACTGATCTTCTGGGGGACCAATTTTGTCCCTTACTATACTTTTACCCCTTCATATACTTGTAGAACCCCTTTGGTTTATCTTCACATTGTCTGCCAAAACAACCTCATGTCTTCTATTTGCCAAGTTCCTTCTTTAGTATTTTCTTACTTTTTCTATACTGTTCAAGTACCTCATTTGTTCCTAGTTGCCTATACCTACTATACACCTCTTTCTTAACCAGATCACAAATATCCCTTGAAAACCAAGGTTCCCTATGCTTGTTAACTTTGCCTTTAATCCTGGCAGGAACGTGCAAACTCTGCACTCTCAAAATTTTGCCTTTGAAGGCCTTCCACTTACTGAGCACATCCTTGCCAGAAAACAACTTATCCCAATCCACTCTTCCTTGATCCTTTCTCATTTCCACAAAATTGGCCTTTCTCCAATTTAGAACCTCAACCCAAGAACCAGACTTGTCCTTATCCATAATTAACTTGAAACTAATGACATTATGGTCACCAGACCCAAAATGCTCACCTACACATACTTCTGTCACCTGACCTGTCTGGTTCCCTAATAGGAGATCAAGTATTGCATTCTCTCTCATTGGTACCTATATATTGATTTAGAAAACTTTCCTGAACACATTTGACAAATTCCAAGCCATCCAACCCTTTCACAGTGTGGGAGTCCCAGTCAACGTGGAAAGTTAAAATCCCCTACTATTACAACTTCCAGTTTCTTACTGGAATCTGTTATCTCACTACAGATTTGTTCCTCCAATTCCCTCTGACTATTGGGCAGTCTATAATATAACCCTATTAGTGTGGCAACACCTTTCCTATTTCTCAGCTCCACCCATATGGAGTCAGTAGACAAGCCCTCTGGTCTGTCCTGTCTACACACAGCTGTGATATTTTCCCTGACCAGTAATGCCACTCCTCCCCTTTCATCTCTCCCCCTCTATCACATCTGAAACAACAGAACCCCGGAACATTAAGCTGCCAGTCCTGCCCTTCCTGCAGCCAAATCTCACTAATAGCAATAATGTCATAATCCCACATGTCAAGCCACACCCTAAACTCATCTGCCTTACCTACAATACTTCTTGCATTGAAATAGATGCACCTGAGAACATTTCTATCACGTACAAACCTTTGATTTCTGTCGATACCTGCAGTCCTCACATGACCTTTTTCCTCCTCCATCTCACTATCTGCTGTAACACTTGTTCCCCCTCCCCCTGAAAATCTAGTTTAAACCCCCCAGAGCAGCACTAGCAAACCTACCAGCAAGTATGTTAGTCCCCCTCCAGTTCAGGTGCAAACCATCCCATCAGAGCAGGTCCCACCTTCCCTGGAACAAAGCCCAATTGTCTAGAAACATGAAGCCCTCCCTCCTGCACCAATTCCTTAGCCACATATTTAGCTGCATGATCCTCCTATTTCTTGCCTCACTGGCTTGTAGCATGGGTAGCAATCCTGAGATTGCAACCTTGGAGGTCCCATCCTTCAACATTGCACCCAATTCTCTAAATTCTTTGCAGGACCTCCCCTAGCCACATCATTGGTCCCTACATGGACTACGACATCTGGCTGCTCACCCTCCCTCCTGAGAATATTGAGAACTCGATCTGAGATACCACAGACCCTAGCACCAGGGAGGCAACAGACCATCCAGGATTCTCAATCTCTCCCACAGAACCTCTTATCTGTCCCTCAACTATCAAATCCCCTGTCACTACTGCTCTCTTCCTTTCCCTCCTTCCTTTTTGAGCCAAGGGTCCCATCTCAATGCCAGAGACATAACCACTTCAACTTGTCCCTGGTAGGTCATCCCCACCAGCAGTATCCAAAACAGTATACTTACTGTTGATGGGAACAGCCACAGGGGTGCTCTGCTCTTTCAGTCTATACCCCTTCCCTTTCCTGACAATCACCCAGCTACCTGCCTCCTGACTTTTAGTGGTGACTACCTCCCTGAAACTCCTGTCTATTTCTGCCTCACAAATGATCCAGAGTTCATCTAGCTCCAGTTCCCTAACTCAGTTTGTCAGGAGCTGCAGCTGAATGCACCTTTTACAGGTGTAGTCATCAGGGATGAGTGTGTTGTCCCTGACTTCCCACATACTGCATACAGAGCACACAACCACCCTAGCTGCTACCATCACTACCTACTCCTAAGTTAATTAAATTAAAGAAACTTACTAGCCTTACCTCTCTGGGAGCAAGCTCTTCCTCAACCTCTGCTCACTGAAGCCACTTGAGCCAAAGCCTCAAAGCTCTACTCTTATCCTGGGCCACTCCCCTTCAGTTACTCCTCCTCATATTTGTCCCTGCCAATTACCTCAAGTACACACTCCCAATAATCAAGCACTCAACACTCTATTTAACCCTTCAGTTGCCCTCCACTTCTTATTAAGCTTTTGAAATACCCTCACAGGACCTGAAAGGGAACTGCTGCTCCAACAGCTGCCGGGCTCCTTCTGTAAAAGAAAAGCCCGCGAAGCACACAAGCTTTTGAAATACAGTCACCCGACCTGAAAGGGAACTGCTGCTCCAACGGCTGCTGGGCTCCTTCTGTAAAAGAAAAGCCCGTGACCTGCTGTGTGTTTTCAACATTTTCTGTTTTCATTTCAGATTTCCAGCATCTTCAGTTTTTTTGTAAACAATAGATACTACTATTGTAAGTGAAGGGTATAAAATCAAAGGACATTCCACATTTTGTTTCAACTCTCGAATGTCCCAAAATGCTTCACCAACAATAAAGTATGTTTTGAAGTTTTATAATTTCAGAAACATGGCTGCCAATTTGTACACAACAAGTTCTGCTGACAGTATTGTCATAATGACCAAATTACTTCAATTGATGAATGATGATTGGCTGGGGCGTTCGTGATAAATTCCCTACACTCCCTGGAGTTGTTATGATGAAATAGTTAAGAGCTATCTCAGAGAGCAGATGGGGTCTTTGCTTAAAGACTAATGGGTAAGCGCACTCATAAAGCTGACTGATTTTTAGCACACTGCTTTATCAAGCTGCTCATTGACACTCAATAGAATTACCCTTTGGCAACTCCATGGAATTATGTTGATGAGACCTGGATGTGAAGTTGGCTCAGGACTTCTGACCTGGCTTCAGACTAGCTGAACATTCATTCCATATATTTCCTTTGTAATGAAATGTGGAAAAGATTGAGCAACCAATATAGCCTACTGTTAAACCAGTTGTTGAATTGAAATAATTTGTTCATTTGAGTTGAAATAGTTGGGAAAAAATTTGTACTGTTACTTAATTTGCTAATTTGAGGTTAAGGACTTTTTAGAAAACTTTGAATTTGATCTGAGGTTTTAAATTAACCTGAATAAACTCTGAGCAGTACATCATTTCTTATTGAACATTTCTTACTGTAAGTATTACATTTTGGAAGATCCAACAATAGCACAATTTTTAATATTGTTTAATTATACTCTTGATGAGGCTTACACAGGATTTTGCTGTAACTGGCCACCTTTTAAAAATAGTAAAGTAAGGAATTTCAATCCCTGGACATGTATTGGAAAGCTTTGTATAAATTTTAAATTCAGCTCAATTTCTCAGGTGCGTAATTCTGGAAAGTGTAAAACCACCATTCATATTAATGGGGAAGCTCTCAATACTGCAGAACTTTCTATCACTTTGGAAGGACTCCTGTTTTAATTCCTGTCTCCATACCAACTGCTTCTTTACCCTGTATTACAGATTCAAATTACCATTCAGCCTCAGTGAATGACTTCACACATTCATCATTAATTTCCCGTGGCAAAATAGACCAGGTCACAGTCCATTCCTCACCCATCCCAACACTGTCAACAAAAAGTTATCTCCCTTTTCCATCACTACAATGTTACTCCCATTACTGAGTTGTTAAACTACGGGCACTTTTCAGGCTGCAACCCTATGTTCCTTTTCCTGGCAAAATATTAATAATTTACAATTATTTATGTGGACCTCAATCATAAGGCCAGGTTTAGATGCGAGGAACGGAGAAGAAGAGCTGCACCCATTCCTGCAATCATTAAACCACAATCTAAAATTGGAAAGGTGCTGTTAGACTGATCCTACAGTGGCTGCAGGAAATTTGGCTGGAGCTGGAGACAGTATCTTGTTCCTGGCCTTCACTTTCTCCATTCAAGCTTTCTACAGAGGTACAAGAAAAGGAGAGGGGCAGCTCTCTATTTATCAGTGCAATATTCCTGCAATATTCCAACAAGTTAATCAGCAAGGAAGGCAAATTTGCCTGAAGAGTTGCATCACTCCTTAAATAGGTTGGGAAAGATGCTGGGAATTATACAGGTCCTGAATGCAGGCGATCATTTCTGCAGAGGATCAGAGGTACAGCTTGCCCTTCAAATGCTAATAAGGTTCCAAAATTAAAATGGTCCCATTCTCACACTCTTAATGTCATGTGTGCTTGCCACCTATATGATTTCTGTTTGAGGTTAAAATCAGGGCTTAATATGTAATGTGATGGCCAGAATAAAGAAATAGAAGATAATGTTTGCAATAAAGGTCAGCTTCAAAAAGAATACTGCGGTTTTATTTCAGTACAGTGCAACATCCTATACGTAGAATTAAGTAGACTAATTTAAGAGATCAGGTTGACAGTTACATAATGAGAAGTGCATTAACTCACAGACAAAGCTATAATTTTTAAGGATTTCTTTGCAACATGTATATATTGGTCAAAGATCTAAGACTTGTTGATAAAAGAGAACACATATGTCCCAGTGGATTAAACCTTTAAACATTCCAAACCAGGATGGTCACCCTCAAGGTACTAACTAATGTTGAACATAGCACAGAATTGCTACAAAGTAAGCTAAAGCTACTCAGTGTACATTTCCAGATGCCTCATTTTATAGCCTATTAAAAGTGTCTTATTGCAACAAGCAGTGCATAAGAAATTATAATAGTACATTTGGGAAAAGGATCTCTTGGAAGAAAAACATGGAGATTTGATTACAAATAACACAGGGATATCTCAGTATAATCTATGCCATACCAGCAAAGAAAAATGTCTTATTGACAGACATATATAGGGTCTTAGCCATTTTTATCTCTGTGTTAATAATACAGGATACACAGAGTCCAAATCCATTGAGAATTGGGCTATAAACATTTTAAGAACATTTCTCTATTGGCACATGAAATGGAGAACTGTGATAGAGTTCCTGAAACAATACAGTTATTCTCCTATCTGTCACCTTTGCTTCAGAAGTGATTCAGTTAACTTGCCACTTTGATGATATTATTGTTTAAATGGAAAGAACATTTTAGCAGTTAAACCCTTTATCTTCTGTTTTGCTAATTAACTGACAATTAACAGAAGATTTTTCCACTCCATGTTACACAACACATTGAGCTTGTTAAGATGTTAATGTTGTTCCATAAGTTTATCTTGCTCAGAAGTTAGCACAAGCACAAAAATAACCAGATACAAATTGGTGATTGATAGCACACATTCAAACAGCAATTGGTCTCCTCTATTGTGCAGAGGATTGTCCAGTAGCTGAGAGCTCAAACATTAGGGGCGGGAGGGTGAATCCTTCAGAATTTCTCCTGTCTACAGAAAACATTCATCAGAAATTCCAACATTCTGTTCTTAATATAAAATCAGCCGAGTTCAATCCAAGATACCTTTTCTTTCTGTTCAGAGGAAGAAGGAGTATCTGAAAGGCAAAGTATATTTTTATTGATTAATTTTTCAAAATGGCAAGACCAGCATTCATTGCCCAATCCTAATGGCCCTTGTGGTGAAAGTACTCCTACAATAGTTGCAGTTAATTTAAGATTCAAATACTGTGAGGAAACTGCAATCTATTTCTATGACAGGCTTGAGTGTGACTTGGAGAGGAATTTAGTCTAACTGAATGGCCCCTGGTCCTGGTAATTAACTTACCTCAATAATACCATCAAACCTATTCTCTATCTTGAAGGAAGTGCACTATCATGGTGGGTGGAGAATACATCATCCCTTCCTCAGCAGCAGGACTTGAAGGCAAGGTATCCATCTGTAAGGAAGTATTACAACTTTGCTTTTGCATGTTCCCTTGTTTTCCATTGAGATGAGGCGATCAGGACCACCACCTCATTGCTTGTATCCTTACCCTTTTCAACAGTCTATCCCGTGCCAATGGAGCCATCGGTGTTCCTGCTGCCTCATGGCATCGTCCTTCGTGATGGCAGAAGTCATGAGTTTGAGATAATGACACAGCAGATTAGATGAATGACAGCAAGCATTTTGTAGATGGTATGCATGATAGCCACTTTGGCTAAGTGTTGGGGGGGGAATATATGTTTAGAGTGTTGGGAAAGCTGCCGGTTAAGTGGGTAGCCTTGTGCAGGAAAGTGTTAAGCTTCTTGAATATTGTTGGACCTGCATTCATCTGGGCAAGTGGAGAATATTCCACTGCACACTTGACTTGAGTTGCAGATGGCTGAAAGGTTTTGGGGCATCATCAGGTGAGTCACTCACTATAGCATATCCAGACTCTATCTCTTTCTGGTAGCTACAGATCAATGTTGCTCCAGTTAAAATTTTGGGCAATAGTGAGCTCCAGGATATTGAAGGTGTGAAACTTGACAATGGTAATGCTATTGGATATCAATGGTAAAATTCTGTCTTACTGAAGATCACCAGTCATGTCATTTCTGAGATGGGAATGTTACTTAACATTTATCAGCCCAAATTTGGATTTTGTTTCAGTCTTTCTGCATGCATACATTTAGTATTTTCTGAGGAGTTGTGAATGGAATTGAATATTGTGTAATTATCAATAAACATCCCCATTTCTGAGTTTATGATGAAAGGAAGTTAATGGTGAAGCAGCTGAAGAAGATTGGGCCTACCCCGAGGAACTCCCTCAGTGATGTCCTGCTGACTTAAGTCCAGAACCTCACCATCATTTTTTATAAGATAAGATATCTTTATTAGTCACATGTACATAGAAACACACAGCGAAATACATCTTTTGCGTAGAATGTTCTGGGGGCAGCCCACAAGTGTCGCCACACTTCCGGTGCCAACGTAGCATGTCCACAACTTCCTAACCCGTACACCTTTGGAATGTGGGAGGAAACCCATGCAGATACAGGAAGAACGTACAAACTCCTTACAGACCACGGCCAGAATTGAACCCGGGTTGCTGCCACTGTAATAGTATTTCACTAACCGCTACACTACCTTCCTGCTATATGAGGTACGATCCCAAACATTAGAGTGTTTTTTTTATAACTGCCCATTGATTCACTTTTATAATGCTCTTTGATGCCACACACAGCTAAATGCTGCCTTGATGTCAAGGGCTTTCATTCTTGCCTCTCCTCTGGAATTCATCTCTGTGGTTCAAAAGGTATGACAAGATCTGGAGCTGCATGGTTCTAGTAATTTTTAAAAATTATTTTAATTACTAAATCTCTGACATTAATTGAAATTTACTTATAGATAGAGAGACAGAGAGAGAGAAAATTCTATTTGCAATCTTTTCATTGCAGTGACCTTGTCACTAGAAGTCCAACTCCATCTGCAGAAGGGAGAGTTAGGAAATCCAGATGCAAAGATATAGGTGTACATTGAGGATGATTAGATGAACATATCTGGAAGAGGTTATGCACTTGCTCACATGCACCTGAGCTGTGTCAATGTAAAGTGTTGAAAATATTTCTTGCAGTACATTTTGGAGATAAGCAGTGAACTTTAAACTTCTGTCTGAATTTAAAATCAACAAACTCTGCAGCTGCTATAGCAGGATAGAAAGTAGATTTAAGGTGAGTTACCAATGCTCTTACTAAATAAACTGTTTATTATTTTGGGTGTAGACCCAGACGATACTTTTTTTAAGATATATAAGCCTGTAAATAAAGAACAGAAAATGTAGGAAATACTCAGCAGTTCAGGCAGCATCTGTGGAGAGAGTAACTGTTTGAAGTAGAAGACCCTTTGCCAGAATTGGGAAAGAGGGGAAACAGGTTAGTTTTAAGTTGCAGACAGGGTTGAGCAGAGATGAATAAAACAATGGAATAACTCCTAGAAAGTAATTGCCTTAGATGCTGGGTATTTCTTACACCTCCGACCAACACTTCAGAGCTTCTACATGTCCCTCTGTTTGTGTTCTCTTGCTCTCATTAACCTATCAACCAGATGGCTTCCTCAATAGCTTATTACCATTCCAATCCCGGCCCCATCCTATCAGAGCTATTCTTTGTTCTTTCTAAGCTTCTCCTACCCTCTCTGCAATGGAAAACTAATTATTTCTCTCTTTCAGGTTTTCCAGCTGAAACATTAACCCTGTTTCTCCTTCCACAGATGCTGCCTGACCTGCTGAGTGTTTCCAGCATTTTCTCTTTTTATTTCAGATTTTCAGCATTTACAGATTTTTTTAAAATTTCGGGCCTGTATGTGATTTGGACACAGTAAAAAAAAAGGGGGAAAGAGGAGCTACATTATCAGTTAAATAACTAAACAGCTTTTTAAAAATAGATCTTGTTCAGCAAAGACTGTGGGATAACTTTGAAGATCAAATATTAGCAATGGTAAGTTAAGGATGTAAAAGGATGCTGGGTAAAATGTAGAGAAATGAAATTGTTTAAATGCAAGAATGCTAAATTAGCACAGAAAGTGCTAAGAACATTCATCTGGCTCATCAGCTCCTAAAGAATAAATGATAAGTGGTCACCCTGAAAAATGACCTTCAATCAAATTTCTTCAACTTCCCTCCTCTCATCCCCTTTCTTCTGTCTGCCTCTACTCTATTGAGAATATTATTATTCGAGAGAGAATTGCTATCTTCTGTTTTCAAAACATATTGCTACTGATTTCTTTTGCATTGAGCTAAATCTGCCACATTTCTCCTCCTTCTGTCAATCAATGTGCCCTGCTGTATTCTTATGAATATGCTAGGTCCTCCAGTATGGTATTATGAGTAAACTTTGCTATCACTCCTCTTGAGCCTATGCCCAAATTATTAATTAAATCTAACTTTGGAGTTGTACAAAAATTAATGCAATAAACCCTCATTTATTGTTATGAATGTAAATAGATGCTGCATTGAATGTATTTAAGTCACTACTAATGTTAAACTAAATGAAGGGAATCCATTATTTGGAGTTGGTCTCCACTAAATTGTCTGGATTAGAAACACAAAGCTAGACCTTAAAGAGCATTAGGACAAAACGTCAACTTGCTTGTCACCCCAAAGGTTAAGTATCATGGGGATATAACAAAGAATACATTTATACATTGCCATAATGCAATGTCCTTTTCTTTTGTATCCCATTTGCCATCTGAGATGTGCCTTTTCTTTGACTTAACAAAGTGGCAATTTTAACATTCGGCAATAAATTGTGTTGTCATGTGCTATCACCAGCCACCCAGAACCACTGTACAACCAGTACATCATGCTTATTTTAACATTTCCCTTTCAAACATTATCATATCAACAAACACCCAGAGGACACACAGAATAAAATATCTCTAAATGGAATTTCTTTTCTCATTCTTAGCTCTTGGAGGTCACACTTTCCTAAGGTCATAGTGAATAGCTCACAGTGAATAAATTGATGATAATATATGGTCAGGAGTCCAATCTGCTTTTCATTTCAACAGTATATGAGTAATCACACATTTTCTCACAAGTTAAATAAAAGTTAGATTACACTGTCTATAGTATTTTTTTATGAGAGAATTGCATCAAAGAAACAAAAAAACACTCTTCAAATGCATTTATTTATTGTTTTTCCTTTCTTTCCTATGCTCTGCACTGAAGTATAGTTCCATAGACATCAGCAATGCATAACTACTTTTGTGCCCATCTTTTCCTTACAGAGTGCAGTCAGGCTATTCAACTATGATGGTACTGAAATTAAGCTCAAACAGCCTTGTTTGACAATGCCTTTTAAGTAACTTAAATCATTTACTTTGAAGTGATTTTTTCCCAATACAATGAAACTTACATTTTTTTCTTGAGTTTGGTCCAGTAACTTCCAGTAATTTATTGAAAAGTTAATAGACTGACAAAGAGTATTGTACTTCAGAGTCAAAAGCAGTTAAAATTCAGGAAAACGCAATCCCTTGGACTTGCTGTTTTCATGGCAAACAAATTAGATAGCAATTTGTAATGATTAGGGTGTTAATAGTGTATGCACTCTGTATGCACTTCAATTCAACAGGGAATATTTATTGCTTTCTGCAAATTTAAAAGCACAATTTTACACAGGCCTACATGTTAGGCTCTTACACATTGAATACATTGGTTAATTAAATGCACAGTCACCACAGAATATCAAGAATGATATCCTGTAGCTTGCAGAGTCGGGACTTGAAGTGAGATTTGGAGTGGGAGCTTTGAAAAGAGGTGAGTCTCTGTGCTTGTGAATTTTACCTTGCAGGAGTGTAAAAGAGCCACATTTGCAAATTGTTAATAGTTGATTGGCTAATTAACAGCAGTCATTAAGAAGACGGTAGTGTCAATAAGAGCGGCAATGTCTGGTGTGGACCAGTGTTAGAGTGGTGGACTGAGGCTTTAGCAAGAATAGGCTGAGTAAGTGACCTAAGTGAGGGGAGTGTGAGCAGCTCTCCTTTTAAAAAAAAGTTTCAGGAAGAAAAAGATTTTGGGATTTGGAGCAAGAGTGGGAGAATTGAAAAAGAGGTGAGTCTGCTTGTTTGCTTGTTTGTGAGTTTCACTTGCAGGAATTTGAGGTAAGTTAGTTAATTGTCTAATTATCAGCAGCTAACAAAAAGAAGCTATGGTCAAGTGGAGTAGCTATTTTGAGAGTGGCTGCTGTGTAGTCAAGGTGTTGCTGGTTGTCTTGTATGGGCTTGATGAATACCAGGCTTTCGTAAAGAGGGTGAGCAATGCTAAGGTGATGGTAGGTTCTTATTCTTTTGTCTCTTTATTTTTTTCCCTCAAAGCTTTCAGTCATAACAGGTGAGCCCAGACCCACGTCATGCTTCTCCTGTGCAATTTGGGAACTCAGGGAGGCTGCTGGTGTCCCTGATGATGATATGTGCAGGAAGTGTGTGTCCAGCTGCAGCTCCTGACAGACTGCATGATGGCACTGGAGCTGTGCATGGATTCACTTTAGAGCATCTGTGATGCTGTGAATGTTGTGGATAGCACATTAAGTGAGTTGGTCACACTGCAGTTTAAGGGCCTATGGAAGGATAGGGAATCTGTAACCAACAGGCAGACCAGTAGCAGGAAGGTAGTGCAGGAGTCCTCTGTGGTCATCTCCCACCAAAACAGATACTGCTTCGGATACTGTTGGGGGAGATGGCTCATCATGGGAAGGCAGCAGTAGCCAGGATCATGGCACCATGAGTGGCTCTGCTGCACAGGAGGGCAGGAAAAAGATTGGCAGTACTATTGTGGTAGGGGATTCCACGGTAAGGGGAATAGACAGCAACTTCTGTGGCTGTAAACAGGACTCCTGGTTGGTGTGTTGTCTCCTGGGTGCAAAGGTCAGGGATGTCTCAGAGACGCTGCAGGACATTCTGGAAAGGGAGGGTGACCAGCCAGTTGGCGTGGTGCATGTAGGTACCAGTGATGTAGGAAATAAATGGGATGAGGTCTTACAAACTGAATTTAGGGAACTAGGAGCTAGATTAAGAAGTAGGATCTCAAAGGTAATCTCAAGATTACTACCTGTGCCATGTGCTAGTCCGAGTAGGAATAGCAGCATAGTTAGGATGAATATGTGGTTTGAGTAGTGGTGCAAGAGGGAGGGTTCCTGGGGCATTGGAACTGGTTCTGGGGCAGGTGAGACCAGTACAAACAGGAAGGCCTACACCTGGGCAGGACTGAGATCAGTGTCCTGGGGGATTGTTTGCTAGTGCTGTTGGGAAGGGCTTAAACTAATATGCCAGGGGGATGGGAATCCATGCAGAAAGGCAGGGAAGCAAAGCAGAGACCACAGCAAAAGTTAGAATAGAGAAAAATAAGTGGAGTACAGAAGTTGAATGCAAAAGACAAAGGTTACTGGATTCTAAAAGGATAATGAGTGTAAGGGCACTTTATCTGAGTGCCTGTAGTATTCGAAGCACGGTCAGTGAACTTGTGGCACAAATTCGTACAAAGGGGTATGATTCAGGGGCTATTACAGAAATATAGTTGCAGGGTGGAGCTGAGTGGGAATTAAATATCCAAAGGTATTGGGTAATAGGGAAGGATGGCAGAAAGGTACGGGAGGTGAGGTAACACACTTAATTAAGGATGAGATCCAGGGCGATAGTGAGAGACAACATAACATCTAAGGAGCAGAATGTTGAGTTCATCTGGGTAGAGTAGGAATAATAAAGGGAAAAAGGGTCACTGGTGGAAGTTGTCTATAGGCCACAGAATAATAACATGACATAGGCAATAAACCAAGAAATATTTGATGCATGTAAGAATGGAATGGTAGTTATCATGGGGGACTTTAAAGACATACATTAAAGACTTGTCCATGAGATAATGATGCATGAAGTTGGGGATAAGGTATTAGCATGGATAGAGGATTGCTTAACCAATAGAAGGCAGAGTTGGGATAAATGGGTGTTTCTCTGGTTGGCAATCAGTGGTAAGTGGGGTGCCACAGGGGTCAGTGCTGGGCCTGCAACTGTTCACTTGTATATTAATGACTTGGGAGAGGGCACCAAGTGTAGTGTATCTAAGTTTGCTGATGAGATTAAATTGAGTGGAAAAGCAAATTGCGCTGAGGATATGGAGAGTTTGCTGAGAGATATAGATGGGTTAAGTGGGCAAAGGTTTGGTAAATGTGAGGGCATCCACTTTGGAAGGAAAAGTAGGTCAGATTATTATTGAAATGGTGAAAGATTGCAGCATGCTGTTGTGTAGAGGGACTTGGGAGTGCTTGTGCATGAAGTGCAAAAAGGTTGGTTTACAAGTGCAACAGTATCAAGAAGGCAAATAGATTTCTCGCCTTCATGGCTAGAAGGATTAATTTAAGAGCAGGGAGGTTTTGCTGCAACTGTACAGGGCACTGGTGAGGCTGCACCTGGAGTACTGTGTGGTTCTGGTCTCTCTTCTTGAGGGAAGATGTGCTGGCTTTGGAGGCCGTGCAGAGGTGGTTCACCAGGTTGATTCTAGAGATGAGGGGGTTAGCATATGAGGAGAGATTGAGTCACCTGGGACTATACTCACTGGAATTCAGAAGAATGAGGGGATCTTATAGAAACATAAAATTATGAAAGGGATAGATAAGAGGCAGGAAGGTTGTTTCCACTGGTAGGTGAGACTAGAACTAAGGTAGTTGCTCCTTATCTCTCACCTTGTAGGACAGATGAAGAGAAACAACTTTACCCAGAGAGTAGTGAATCTGTGGAATTCTCTGCCCAGGGAAGCAGTAGAGGCTATCTCGTTAAATATATTTAAGGCTCAGATAGATTTTTGCTTTGTAGGGGATTTGAGGGTTATGGGGAAAAGGCAGTTAGGTGGAGCTGAGTCCACAGCCAGATCAGCCATGATCTTATTGAATGGCAGAGCAGGCTCGATGGCCTACTCCTGCTCCTATTTCTTGGGTTCTGTTCTTAATGATATAAACACACAAGCACCCCTTTTTCTCCCCAACACCCCCTCCCCAATGCCAATGGCAGCTCTTTGAACTAGGACCATTTCCTTGCATTTCACTTGAGACACAGCAAGTCTTTTCACTTCAAGCATTTAATGTTACTGCTCTCCAGTATTAGTCAAAAAGACAATCCAGTTGTTATCAAATCACTGTTTATGGGACTTTGCTCCGCACAAATTGAATATCACTCTCTGGTGGAACTGCTGCCTCCCAGTGCTGGAGGCCTGCTTCAATCCTAAACTCGGATGCTGTCTGTGTCAAGTTTGTGGGTTCAATCTGTGACTGCATGGTTTTCTTCCAGGTGCTCTAGTTTCCTCCTGCATCCCAAACATGTGCAGGTTGGTAGGTTAAATTATTGCTTTAAGCTGTTGATGGTGTGCAGGTGAGTGGTATAATCATGGGGGAGGGGAAGTTGTTGAGAATGTTAGAAGAACAAAATAGAGTTAGATTAGTGTAAATGGCTGCTTGATGGTCATCACAGACTCAATGGGCTGAAGGGCCTGTTTCCATGCTGTATCTCTCTAGTGCTCTGTGACTATAACATTACAACACTTTTGTATATCATTGGTTGAGCATTTTTCACATTCTGAAATGAATGTGAAATATAATTTTATTTTGTTTTGTTCCTTTGAAGGTTGTTATTGAAACAACTTCCAGCCTTTGGAGAGTGTTTTTCAGACCACTGCTACTCACTGGCTTTGGTTCATTTCTTTGATGTTGCCCATAAGACGTGGGAGCAGAATTAGGCCATTCTGCCCATTGAGTTTGCTCTACCATTCAATCATGGCTGATTTATCTTCCCCCTCAACCCCATTCTCCTGCTTTCTCCATAACCTTTGACACCTTTATGAATCAAGAACCTATCAACCTCTGTTTTAAATATACCCAATGACTTTCCTCCACAGCTGCTTGTGGCAATGAATTCCACAGATTCACCACCCTCTGGCTAAAGAAATTCTTCCTCATCTCTGTTCTAAAAGGCTATCCTTCTATTCCGAGGCTGTGCCCTCTGGTCCTAGACTCCTACTACTAGAAATGTCCTCTCCACATCTACTCTATCCAGGCTTTTCAATATTTGGTGGGTTTCAATGAGATTCCACACCTTTTTTTCTCCGCCCCCACCCCCAAAATATCTAAACTCCAGTGAGTACAGGCCCAGAGCCATCAAATTCTCATGTTAACGCTTTCATTCCTAGGATCATTCTTGTAAACCTCCTCTGGACCCTCTCCAACACAAACGCATCCTTCCTTAGATATGGGCCCAAAACTGCTCTCAATACTCCAAATGTAGTCTGACCAATGCCTTGTAAAGAATCAGCATTACATCCCTGCATTTGCATTCTAGTCCTCTCAAAATGAATACTAACATTGTATTTACTTTCCTTACTGCCAACTCAAGCTGCAAGTTAACCTTTAGGGAATCCTGTACTCGGACTCCCAAGTCCCTTTGCACCTCTGAATTCGCTTCCCATTTAGAAAATGTCTACACCTTTATTTCTTCTACCAAAGTGCATGACCGTACACTTCCCACACTATTCCATCTGCCACTTCTTTGCCCATTCTCCCAAACTGTCCAAGTCCTTCTGCAGGTTCCTTGCTTCCTCAACACTACCTGCCCCTCCACCTATCTTTGTATCATCTGCAAGCTTGACCACAAAGCCCTCCATTCCATCATCCAGATCATTAACACAATATGAAAAGTAGCAGACCCAACATGATCCCTGCATAATGCCATGAGTCACCAGCAGCCAACCAGAAAAGGCCCCCTTTATTCCTACTCTTTGCCTTCTGTCAGTCAGCCAATCTTCTATCTGTGCTGGTACCTTTCCTGGAATACCATGGGCTCCTATCTTGTTTAGCAGCCTTGTGTGCAGCACCTTGCCAAAGGCTGCCTGAAAATCCAAGTAAACAACATTCACTGACTCTTTTGTCTATCCTGCCTGTTACTTCCTCAAAGAATTCCAACAGATTTATCAGGCAAGATTTCACTTAAGGGCAGCATGCTGACTTTGGCCTATTTTATCATACTTCCAAGTACCCCAAAACCTCGTCCTTAATAATGGACTAACATCTTACCAACCATTGGTCAGGCTAACTGGCCTATAATTTCCTGTCTTTTGCCTCCCTCCCTTAAAGTGTGGAGCAACATTTGTGATTTTTTTTTCCAGTCCTCGGAAGCTATTGCTGATTCTAGTGATTCTTGAAAGATCACTACTAATGTTGCCTCAATCTCTTCAGCTACCTCTTTCAGAGCCCTGGGGTGCAGTCCATCCAGTCCAGGTGACTTTTCTACCTTCAGACCTTTCAGCTTCCCGAGCACCTTAGTAATAATGACTACACTCACTTTTGCCCCCTGGCTCTCAAATTTCTGGCATGTTGCTGGTGTCTTCAACAGTGAAGACTAATGCAAAATACTTATTCAGTTCATCTGCCATTTTTGTTCCCCATTACTATCTCTCCAGGGTCATTTTCCAGTGGTCCAATGTCCACTCTTCCTCTCTTACTCCTTGTATCTGAGGGGAAAAAAACTTGTGGTAGCCTCTTTTCTATTATTGGCTAGCTTTCCCCTTTTTTTCTAGTTACCTTCTGGTTTTTAAAAGCTTTCCAATCCTTTAGCTTCCCACTAATTTTTTGCAATATTTTATGCCCCCTCTTCAGCTTTTATGCTGTCTTTGACTTCCCTTGTCAGCCAAGATTGCCTCATCCTCCCTTTAGAATGCTTCTTCTGAATTAGTCCCAGAAACTCCTGCCATTGCTGCTCTACTGTCATCCCTGCCAGGGTCCCCTGCCAATCAACTTTGGCCAGCTCCTCTCTCATGCCTCTGTAGTTACCTTTAATCAACTGTAATACTGATACATCTGATTTTTAGCTTCTCCATCTCAAACTGCAGGGTGAATTCTCTCATATTATGATCCCTGCCTCCTAAGGGTTCCTTTACCTTAAGCTCCCAAATCAAATCTGGTTCATTGCTCAACATCAAATCCTGAATTGCCTTTTCCCTTGTGAGCTTGACCACAAGCTGCTCTTAAAAAGCATCTTGTAGGCATTCTACAAATTCCTCCTTTTGGCATCCAGTACCAACCTGATTTTTTTCCCCAATCTATCTGCATATTGAAATCCCCTATGACCACCATAACATTGCCCTTCTTGCATGCCTTTTCTAGCTCCTGTTGTAATTTGTACCCCACATCCTGGCTACTATTCGGAGGCCAGTATGTAACTCCCATCAGGGTCTTTTTACCCTTGCAGTTTCTTGACTCTACTCGCAAGGATTCAACATCTTTTGATCCTATGTCACTTGCTAAGGATTTGATTTCATTTTTTTTTACCAACAGAGCCACCCCAACCCCCTCTGCCCACCTGCCTGTCTTTTAATAGGATGTGTATCTTTGGATGTTTGGCTCCCAGCTGTGATCTTCTTTCAACCACTACTCTCTGATGCCCACAACATCATACCTGCCTATTTCTAACTGTGCTTATAGGCTCATCTACCTTATTTCACATACTGCATTCATTCAAATATAATGCCTTCAGTCCTGTATTCACCACCTTTCTCCGATTTCTGTTGCCTGGCTAAATTCTTATCCCTTTCTAAACTTTGTCTTGTTCTTTATTCTGAAGACTTCAGTAACTTCTCCTGCACTCTCCTTCCCTTTCACTTTATCCATACTTTTCCCAATGTTGTACCCACCTCCCTACTATTTAAAGTCCTATCCACAGCCCTAGTTATGCCATTTGCCAGGACCCTGGTCCTGGCATGGTTCATGTGGAGCCTGTCCCATTGGAATAGCTCCCTCCTTCCCCAATACTTGTGCCAATGTCCCATGAATTCAAACCCACTTCTCCCATGCCAATCTTTTGAGCCACACATTTAACTCCCTGATCTTATTGACACTATATCAATTTGCACTTGGCTCAGGTAGCAATGCAGAGATTATTACCTTTTTGGTTCTGCTCTTTAATTTAGTCCCTAGCTGCTCAAATTCCCTCAGCAGAAGCTCTTTTTGTTCTACCTATTGGTACCCACATGGACCATAACAACTGGATCTTCCCCTCTCTTTACCAATTCCTCTACAGGTCAGATAAAATGTCTAACTGGTGCCCAGGTTCAGGACAACACGGCCTTCGGGACTCTCAATCCTTGTGACAGAGAATTGTCTATTCCCCTGACTATACTATCCCCAATTACAACTACATTTCTTTTCTCTTCTCTTTTTCTCTTCCGCCCCCCCCCCCCCCCCCCCCCCCCCCCACCGCCAAATGGCTCCCTGAACCATGGTGCCCTGGTTCAGTTGCTCAGCCTTCCTACAGCCCTCACTATCATTCTCTCAGGATTCTCTCAAAGATAAATGCAGGAATACCCAATTTATCAGGTATGATACCACTTAATATGAATGGGTGCTCTGCTTCCTGGCTGGGCTTTATTAATGTAGGGTGTAATTTGCTAATCTGAAACATCAATCTAATCTAAACACTACTGGAATAACCAGGAGTAAAAGAAAAATGCAGTTGCTGGAAATCTAAAACAAAACAAAGTACTAAAAAATCAGCATCTGTGGGGGAAAAAGAAATAGTCAACATTTCAGTTTGTGACCTTGTGTCAGAACTGGGGAAGAGATGCAAGTTAATTTTCAGTAGGAGAGAAGATGGGGGAGGGATGTGTAAAACAGGGAGAGTCTATAATAGGATGAGATGGCTTAATGGGGACATTTATTATCACATTAAGCTTCTAGCTCTGTGTATGGCATTGTTAATGACAAGGTGGTGGGGACTTGCCTGGCAAGAGAATAATCAAGCAGCTTCTGTGGAGAAAGAAATGATTCTCATTTTAGATGAGGGACCCTTCATCAGAACTGAAATAGATTTATTGAGCACATAAATTTATTGTGTGTAGCATCAATGTGGGTGAAACAGGGAATTTTGCTGCGTGAACATGTGACAGATAGGATAAATACTAAGGTAGTCTCATTTGTTGCTGATGTATTTCTGGCATACTAGGACATGTTCAACAGGCCAGACTACTGATGGATGGAAATGGTTCTTATAAAGACAGGAAGAAAGAGCATGTTATCTAAAATCAGAATTTGACATTGTCTGGAAGGCTACAACGTGCTCAGATGGAAGAGGAGGTGTTGCTTCTCAAGCTTGTGTTGTGTCTCATTGTAACTCTGAGGCCACAGATATAGATCAGAGTGGGATGTTGAATTAAGATGCAAGTAAGTGGAAGCTCGGTCATTCCTGAGGACTGAATGCTTTGGGTCCACATGGCATTTGCCAGATCTGATTTCTTCAAATGTAGAGGAGGCCACATTGTGAACACCAAATGCAGTTTGCCAGATTGGTAAGTAAATCATTTGCTTCACCTGGAAAGAATATTTGGGACCCTGGATGGTGGGAAGGGAAGAAGTAAAAGGAGAGGTGCTGCAACTCCTGAAGTTGCATGGAAAACACCTGTACAACAGGGAACGGTAGGCAGGAATGGAGGAGCAGACGAGCTATGAAGGGAGGAATTGCTGAAATGGGAAGGGAATATGTCTAGTGGTGGATGATGCATTGAGTGCAGAGGCTGATGTGGTTGAAGGCAAGGGCTAGAGGTTGCACCTCTGTTTTCACCTCTTGTTCTGTCCAAAAGGAGAAGAGGTGAGACCAGAGGTGCAGGAATTAAATGAGATGCCATCAAGGACTCTGTCTACTATGGTAGAGGGAGTCACAACTGGGGAAGAAGGAGGACTTTACAGAGGCACCTGTGCAGAATGTCCCATCATTGGAACAAATATGACAGGGACAGGAATTGAGAGAATGGAATCTTTGTAGGAGGTAAGATGGGAGGAAGTATACTCAAGGTAGCTGTGAGTCTGTTGGCTTGTTTTGGATGCCTTTCTCTGAGATGGAGAGGTTCAGGAAGAGAAGAGAGTTGGAAAACAGCTAGGAATATTTAATTACACAACTTTCATTTGAATACTGAGAAGCTGCTGTGCAAGCAGACTAAGATTTTTGTACAAGATTGTGAAAGCCCTGGGCAGTTGCCTTATGACAGTTAAAGCTCCTCAAAGTTTCATAAATCCTGGAAGTAGACTTAAAAAATGGCCTTGGAGTGATAAAGACGCAAACTTATCTCTTGACATCAGTCAGAAACCGATAGTTGAAACCAAGCAGCACTGCAATGAATACCACATCACCATCTGACATCTTATTGAAAAGAAGGTGCTTGGCCAGATTTGGAAATGGCTTTCAGTGTACACCAGCCAGGATTTCCAGCATGACTGGTTTGTGCTGAAACATGAGGCCAGCACCAGCAAAAAAATTAGGCAAATAGCTCAGCTGCTGCTTGTGTTACAGAAGGGAAGGAAGAGGAAGAGACCACAGCACCAGGCTGTTCAAATCACTTTCCACAATTCCCTTTTTAATGCAAAGATTACTTTGGGTTTTCCAATGGATGATGTCGCCTTCAAATACAAATTCCAGTCAAGCTACATCTTTGCCATTCACCAATGTCATCAGACAAAAGCTTCCTGTAACAACCACATCTTGTCTACCTGCAATGCACTTTCCTGCAGCTGTGACACTTTACTCTATATTGTTATTGTTTTTACCCTGTACTACCTCAATGCACTGTAATGAATTGATCTGTATGTACAGTATGCAAGAGAAGTTCACTGTACCTCAGTACAAGTGACGATAATAAACTGATACCAATCTTGCACCAAATTCCCCCTCTTATATTCTCATGAACAATGCAAAAGGCTGCTCAGCACCAATATCCAAGATTGGACAAGGTCAGAAAGCAATGAAAAAGCATAACTTTCATGTGATAGGTGAAGAGAATAACAATGTTCTCAGTCATCGATGCACAGAACCCTGAATAACAACCAAGCCTAATTCTTTATTTTTCTGCTACTCCAACATGGTGAAACATCTGCGGCTTCAGTAGGCAGTAGCATATACTACTGCCGATTGCCTACATGCTTTTGGCCAGTATGATTGGAGTTCATAAAGACCATGCTGAAGACCTGTATCAGAAAAAACAGCCATTGGGACACAATGCTACAGCATAGTACAGGCCCTTTGGCCCACAATGTCGTGCTAACATTTTATCCTGCTTTAAGATCTATTTAACCCTTCCCTCCTGCATAGCCCCCATTTCTCTATCATTCATGTGTCTAAGAGTCTCTTAGATGTTCCAATGTATTTGCCCCCACAACCTCTGCTGGCAGTGTTCCACACACCCACCACTTTTTTTTTAAATAATCTTACCCCTGACATCCCCCTTATGCCTTCCTCCAATCACCTTAAAATTATGTCCACTCTTGTTAGCCAGAGTCACCCTGGGGGAAAAGTCTGACTGTCCACTTGAACTTTGTCTCTTATCATGTCTATCAAGTCACCTCTCATCCTCTTCTCCAAAGAGAAAAGCCCCAGCTCACTCAACCTATCCTCATAGGGCATACTTTCCAATCCGGGCAATGTCCTGGTAAATCTCCTCTGCACCCTCTCTAAAGCTTCCACATCCTTCCTATAATGAGGCGACCAGAACTGAATACAGTACTCCAAGTGTGGTCTAACCAGAGTTCTAGAGAGCTGCAACATCACCTCGTGGCTCTTGAATTCAATACCCGGTCTAAAGGAGGCCATCGCACCATGCGCCTTCTTAACAACCCTAATGATGTGCGTGGCAACCTTGAGGGGGCTATGGGTGTGGACCCCAAGATCCCTCTGTTTCTCCACACTGCTAAGAGTTCTGCCTTCAAATTAGATCTTCCAAAGTGTATCACTTCACACTTATCCAGGTTGAACTCCATCTGCCACTTCTCAGCCCAGCTCTGTACTCTATCAATATCCTGTTGTAATCTATAGCAACCTTCTACACTATCCACAACACCACTGACCTTTGTATCATCAGCAAACTTACTAACCCACCCTTCCACATCCTCATGCAAGTCATTTATAAAAAAATCACAAAGAGCAGGGGTCCCAGAACACATCCCTGCAGAACACCACTGGTTACCGACCTCCTGGCAGAATATGCTTGAGCTACCACAACCCCCTCTTCAATGGGCAAGCCAATTCTGAATCCACACAACCAAGTTTCCCTGGATTCCATGTCTCCTGACTTTCTGAATGAGCCTTCCATGAGGAACCTTATCAAATGCCTTACTAAAATCCATGTACACTATATCCACTGCTCTACCTTCATCAATGTGCTTTGTCACATACTCAAAGAATTCAGTCGGCCTCATAAGGCATAACCTGCCCTTCACAAAGCCATGCTGACTGTTCCTAATCAGCCTATGCTTCTCTAAATGCCCATAAATCCTGCCTCTAAAAATATTCTCCAGTAATTTGCCCACCACTGAAGTAAGACTCACTGGTCTGTAATTCCCAGGGTTATCCCTACTCCCTTTCTTAAACAAAGGAACAACATTTGCCAACCACTAATCATCTGGCAATACTCCTGTGGCCAGTGAGGCCGCAAAGATCGTCGCCAAAGGCGCAGCAATCTCTTCCCTCGCTTCCCGTAATAATCTTGGATATATCCTTTCTGGCCCCGGTGACATACAGTGTCTATCATGTCAGGGATGCAAATGGCCCTCTTTAACTATCATTCCATTGTGGTCCAGTTGCACTTCATTGTTATTGTGAAGCTGGAGAACACTTTGATGCAGATTGGTGCACCCTGTAAGGTCAAGGTTAGGGTGCTGGTCAACCTACTTAAGGTGAGAAACATCCTGGCAGTCAGTTTCTACATTGTAGGGCATAGGCTCATGAAACTGGAGTGTTCGATTAGACACTTTCTTTCAGATTCGCCTCTTAATTCAAAAATTTCAAATCATAATTACTTATGAATATTGGTAATGATTCTGTTGTTGTTATTTATGCCCTTCTGGAGCCAGCTTTTGTTTCCTTACTTGTCCTACTAACATAACCTTTTGCTTTACACCACCATTCCCTTTGGCATTTAACCTCTTCCACACTCTACCACGTACCACACCTTTCCTTCAGTTCTTTCGTGCCCTCGACCACCACCCCAACCTATCCTAATACTCCATTATTCCAATGTTGAGAGGTAAGCAATCAACAACTTTATTAGTGGCCTGCTGTGTTTCCAGTTTCTGTTTTATACCTAGACTTCCAGCACCTGAACTGTTTTGCTTTTATTAGATAAAAACAGATTTCCTTCTTTACTTTCCTGTGGGTACTTTCTGTCATTGCATACTTTAAAGTCTGACTATGTGAAGCTGGAAAGACTGTTCTCAGGAATCTGTATCTCTCAACTCTTAGCATGACTGACAAGAAAGTGGTGAAATGAACATGATATAAATAAGTAACTCCTAACTGTTCTTACTTTGGTGAGGAAGTGAGTGCTCATTAAATGCTACTTGCCAGGAAATTGAACAAATATAAACCTAAGCCTTGCTTATTTTTAAGCGATGCATTTTGACTTTACTAAAGTAAAAATTCTTAAATAATGTTCAATTCTAATTTCATTTTAGTGCTGATATTAAAATTAAAGTACAGCAAAGTAACTGAATGCTTTTATAACAAAAAAAATTAAATGCAGATCTTTCATCACGCAGATTCACAAAAGTAATACATTTCCCATACACATCGCTGCCAGATAAAAATAATGTAATGAAATAATCACACTTATGTATTGGACATAGAATTATTAATATTAAATTTTCTATTGGCACTATTATTGTATGGGCATTATAGCACATACACATCAAATGATTCTGTCTGATATTTTAATGGTATGGTTAAATCATTTTGTAAAAACAGATTGGTATTTCAGCATTTAAATAACGTACGAAGGAAATGAATACAAGTGCTCTGAAGTGTTCTTATAATTCTGATGTCAATGGTAATTTCTGGCTTATTGTAACGATGTAATATTAGCAATTTAATTTATTTGTAGGGTAATTAACTTGAGAGTTCTGCTTCAGAATGAATGTATAATCTATATAGATGGTAAAAGGCTTTGTCATTATTGGATATATATTAAAACACAGTCATACAATGGGGGTGACACTTGCCTGTCTGCAGACCCCTCCGGGAATACCATGAAGCAAGTTTTATATGGATGTATAATAACAAAATATCACCTTAGGATGTATTAATACATGTTGGCTTATTAGAAATAGTGTCCCAATGTTCCTGGACTATGTCAAGTGATGTACTCCAATGAAAACTCAAGAGGCTCATTCATAAATTATTTTTAAAAATGAGCTTTTAATTTTGGTTATGCATTCAAGTTGCTATATACTGTATGTAGATACTGATATATGGTTTGAAATCTAGGTGTTTTGTAAATGTATCCCATTCAATGTTTTGGCAGAGGATCTCAATTTTCTGAGATTGAGATTGGTGCTTCGTGGGTGTGACGAGAATGGCTATCTGTCAAAAACCATTAACGTAAGCTGCCAGTTTTTGAAGTACAAAATAAAGGAAAGGTCCTGCTCCAAGTTTGAATTATCTTCTATTGTAAAGAGATGTGATAATTGAAAGTAACATAATACACATGCATCATATTCTTTGCCATATGTATTCGGGGATCTTCAGACTAGCTCCTGAGGTAGCTGTGCCAATTAATAAAATTAGCCTTAAGTAAAGATTTAGTGGCATTGCTACTTAGAGCTTGCCAAGTATGATGAATTGTTATAACGTTGAATCAGAGTCACTGATGTACCAAGACAAATAGTATGCATAATTAATCAGATGTAATACTAAACAGATTTCTTGGTTATTGGCTTTACATACCACAGAGTTTTGACCTGCTTTGCACTGAGCATGAGAGCTCTGCTATAAATCTATATATCCATTTGAATGGACAAAGATGGCAACAAAACATTGTCTCTGCAGCCTTGCAAGAAGAACAAGTTTGTTCATCAATGAAAGATTTATGCTAAACAGCAAACATCCACCTCATAGATAAAGCACAACAGAAGGTCATTTGACCCATGGCACATTTTGGGGGGGGTGGGGGGGGAGCTATCCATTTGGTCCCACTCCCCTATTTTACCCTTAACACATTGCTCTGTTTCTCTCTTTCAAATATGTATCCAATTTTTCCTTCAAAGATTTTAAATTAATCTGGTTCCAGCATCCTTTCATTCAAAATCATAAGTTTTTTTCATAAGATAGGAATTCCTATTGCTTAATGGGAGCCAATCAGCTGTAGTTGCAATGTTTCTTTAATCATGGAAATAAGTGCACTTGATCACACATGAGATAGAGTCAATACTGCACTTAATAATAGGCCTGGAGGAAATATTTTGAAGATGACAACGATTTCAGGTGAACTATTATTGGTGTGGATTAATGTCAACTACACTTTTTTTTTTGCATCTACGTTTATATAAACACATTATAATTTAACTCAATCTTTTTAACTGTTCACTTTTCAGATTTGTGAGACAGGTGGGAAAAAGAATCTCATTTTCAAGCAATTTACAGCAACTGAGTGCATGTAATAAGTTTACAGATGACATAAAATATTATCTGCCTTCCTAGCTATTTTCACTGAAAGATGACAAAGCATTTTTGGCCAGAGCAGAATTTCCAATGCAGCAAATATTTAGTAAGTCTCTACTGTTATGATTTATAGTGACTGCAGCCAACACTTTGCGCTTTCAGACAGTTTTGGTCCATCACCATGTATATCTGCCAAGCTTTTGAAAAACTTGAGAAGATGTTGATTTTATTCATCTCAAAGCAGAGTGTGACTTTATGCTGGAGGCTATGAGGTTGGCCCAGTGTGATCTGCCATTTGAAATGCTGGATTATATAAAGTGATGTAACACCATGCATATTTTTGATTTGGAATATGTCCCAGAAGAGAAGGGCTGTTTATTACATATTAGAGAACTGCAGGACTCCACCACAAGCTTAAAGTCTGATAGTTCTTTCTCTGAGCTTTGCTGACTAAAGGCTGTAACTGCTTTTTGAGACAAATGAGCTAGTTCTGGAACTCCTATGATGAATGGACCACCATCGACTTATGTCACTTGTTCAGGAAGTGGCTTGCCTTTTCTAAGTCTCAGAATCAAAACTCTCTCATGAAGATGTAAGATGCCAGCTGACCAGATGAAGCGTGTGGGAAGGATGAGGCATAAAACAGATTCAAGATAGCAAATTGTCTGTTCCACCACATAACTTTTACTTAAAAAGCATGGTTTAATGTTTTAACGAGCCCTTAAACCAGAAATTAGGATCCTCCTTGCTTTGAGTTTGAATCTGACACACAGGAAGAAAGCAATTAACACTGAACCCACAACCTCCTACCAAGTGACAAAATTCACATCCCATATAAAAATATTTTAGTTCTGAGATAATAACATTGCCTCAAAGTGATCCGGCTTCAATTCCCGCTGCTGTCTGTAAGGAGTTCGTACATTCTCCCCATGTGTCTACGTGGGTTTCCTCTGGGTGCTCTGGTTTCCTCCCACATTCCAAAGAAGACGTACAGATTAGGAGTTATTTTTAAATTTTACTTACAGCGTGGTAACAGGCCCTTTTGGCCCAACGAGTCCATGCTGCCCATTTTTTAATCCCCCAAATTAACCTACCCGTACGTCTTTCGAATGTGGGAATGTTATGGACATGCTATGTTGGTGCTGGAAGAGCGGCAACACCTGCAGGCTGCCCCCATCCCATTCTCAGTAACCCAAGAAGATACATTTCACTGTGTTTGGATGTATGTGTGACTAATAAATATTATCTTAACTCTGCCTTTCTCTCCATAGATGTCTGATCTGCTGAGTATTTCCAGCATTTTCTGCTTTCTTCAGATTAGCAGGGCTTTTTTCTGCTAATACTCTGAAGACCTCTTGATATGTATTAGGATCTGAATCTATTTTGGTTGATCAGCTGTAATGTAATGATTCATAATATTAAATGAGATTTTGAGCATGACTAAGGTCTTGAACTTTTGATTTTGCTTTAGTACTAGATTTGGAACAAGTATGGTCGCTAATAAAAATATTGCCTTAGTTTTGATATAAAATTCTTAATTCTAACAAAAGTTTTTCCTTTTTTGCATTGTCTAAATTTTCTATTAACTTTAATGTAATGAGCTTTGTAGAATATATTATAATAAGGGATTTGTGATTATCTTGTACAACTCTAATTGCCTTATAATGGCACAGCAACTTGCATTAGATTAACCCCTTGATGTTTTCATTTAATTTTCCTTTGAAGGTCAGGGAGACACTGCATTTTATCTTGCTGGCAGTTCATCTTCACCTCCTCCTTAATTTCATAAATTTTCCTTGGCTTATTTATTATAAATTATGCTATGGGCTATTAAAAGACTCCACAATAAGCTGAGTCAACTTATCCTACATTTCTTGCAGTTTTCAACACAATGTGCAATGGAGGATGAGAGGCGACTTGACAGAGGTGTATATGATTATGAGAGGCATGAAAGAATGGACCGCCAGTTCCTTTTTCCCAGGGCAGCAATAGCCAATATCAGAGGATATCAGTTTGAGGTGAGTAGAGGAAGGTTTAGGGGAGATGACAGAAGTGTTTTTTTTTAACACATAGAGTGGTGGGTGCCTGAAATGCACTGCCAGGGGTGGTGGTAGAGGCTGATAGAATATGAACATTTAAAAGACTTAGATATGCACAAGGATGTAAGAAAAATGGAGAGTTATGGGCTGTGTAGTACGGAAGGGTTAGATTGATCGTGGAGTAGGTTTATATGGGTCAGCACAACATCGTGGACTGAAGGGCCCATACTGTGTTTTATGTTCTATGTAAAAGTATTTCAAATGAGGCCATGCAGAAACCCTATGTTATGTTTTAAACTAAATTTGTATTCAAATATTGCCATTTAAGAGCCTCCATTTTTCATGTGCCATCGTTTTTAAAGATTTTGCATGACATCCTCCCAAATCTCTTAACAACATTCCTAGTGCATTCTGACCTGTGATTACTTGATGATGTCATTAACACAGTGACATTTAATTCTGCAAGCATCTGCCAGCTCATGCTTGAAAATAAATTGGATCAGTAAAAATTGCTGTGGTGGTTTGTTATTAAAATTAAGAACAGGAATGATGCCTTTAACTTTTTCATTATGATTAGATAGATATGATCTGAAAGTACATTCTTAAAAAAGCATTACAATTAGAAAGCATGACACTTCACTACCTTATACTTTTATAACACTTTTTACTACTCTCAGTTGGAAGGAAATATTACTGTATCCACACAAGTTTCAAACAACCTATTTCTTCACTTTGTCCCTCTGGATTCTGACAGATATTGTACTCTTCCAAACTGCTGCAGAGTAGCAGAGAGCAGTCATTCCAACAAAGAAATCTATTTTGATATAACTTGTAACAGTGTACATCAAAATATGTCTACATCATCCTACTTTGATCCACAGTAATCCCATTTGTAGCAGTACTTGCAATGCTCAAGATGCTCTGTAGACCACTTATCAACAGTGAAAACTAGCACATGGAGTGCTGATTATACCAGGGCAGACCTGACCAGGGATGTACGTTATGGTCATAGGATCACATAAGACAGAAAATGTTCAGAATTGTCTGTCTAGATAAAACACGTCTGAACAGATGAAGGGCAATGGCACAAAAGGAAACTAATATCAGACATTGCAGCCACCAGGCCAAGTGAAATCAGATGGGTAGAAGCAGAAAGATTACCCAGAGAAAGATCTTCTTTGTCAACCTTTTCATGTCAAAGGAATTCGGACTCCTTAGAGTCTCTTTATGGCAAGTGACAGGAATCCCCAGCAGAGATTTCCCACCTCAGAACATCCCCACCCTCTTGAGAAAACAACATTTCTTCAGTGAGAAGCCTAAATGATAAAATTGCCCTTTAAACAAGATTGCTAGCAAGCCAGCTTGGCCTTGTCATTTTTAGAGCAGTATTTATTAGACATTTATCCTTACGGTTGATGGATTTGTAATGTGATCATATGTACCCAGTAATTTGTTAGAAGTGGCTCACGTTATGGCTGAACTTGCTTTCTTCTCTGTTGGAAGTACTTTCAGGTAATAATCCTAAAGTTCAACTCGGCTGATTTTTAAAAGCAACATATAAAGAGAGTCAGAATGCTGCAAGTATTTACTCTGTGTGGAGGAGGAGCAATAATAAGAATGACAACCCAATAAGGTACAAAATGTGAAAGACCAACACAATGCACATTTATTCATTCACTCCTGCAAGCCTAATTTTTGATGCCTTATTATTAATGTAAACAAATTCATCCACTGTATTTACGACTTCATGCAAGATTAATAATTTAATTCAAATTTACAAAATTAGCAATGTAAAATTCAGTTCCAAATCTGTTGTAGCTTAAGCATAAACAATGTAATAGATGGACTAAATTGTTTCACAAAGCTCTTCAAATAAAAGAAAGAATAATGCCATGGTGATGTACTTTGATTTAACGTATAGCAGTAGGAACAAGCAAGGAAACAGAAAACGTACAACCCCATCAATTCATATGGTGTTTGTGACGCAAGATTGTTAATGAAACTAAAGCTCAAATTCCAACCTCCTAGCCCACCTAGTATTCACAACTCAAATTAACCACTGTACAAAGCAATGTTAACTAAATATGTATTCCTGACTGAAACTGCCTAATCTATAAAATATTCGATAGAGAAGAAACAGTTATTCCAAAGAAGTATCTTTGAGACAAAAAAAAGTGCCTGGAGGAACTCAGCAAGTCAGGCAACATCTGTAGAGGAAAGTAGAAAGTCAACATTTCAGGTTAAGACCCTTCATCCAGTCCAGACAAAGGGTCTCAACCCAAAACATCGACTGACCATTTCTCTCTATTGATCCTGCCTGATCTGCTGAGTTCCTTCAGCAGCTTGATTTTGCTCCAGATTCCAGCATCTGCAGTCTCTTGCATCTCCTCTTTGTGAGATGCCTCTTTTGAAGCCATAGAGATGAACAGCCATTTCCTTATTGATCAAGATGAAAACAGGTTGAACTCTTGCTTACAAGCAGAACAATAATTGTCCCCTTACACAAGTAGAGAATCACTTTGCTTTAATACAGTCTAGTTTTGGCCGAACATGTATTTCCAAATATAATTTAGTGGCCTAATTAAAATAACTTTAGGTCTTTACTTAGCATACATAACCATTCTCAAATGAAATTGAAGCAGAGCAACATGTACTTTTAGTGCAATGCACAAGTATATTACTGCCCCTTAGATATGAACTGAGAAAATTAGTTGATTTATGAAGCTCATTTGCATGTTAAAACACATGCCCCTAACTTATAATTCTTATTTTGTTTTATGTGATGAAGTTGCAATCATTCATGTGGATTCAAAAAAAAATGAACTACTGACTGCAGAGTTTTGGAAACCAGAATGGGTGAATGATGAGGCACATTACTCATTCTACTTGTGGTGGTAGAAATGGGCCAGAAAAAAAAGCTTCCTTTCAGTTGAAAGATACTGGGAGGGGAATATCACCTTTGTGCTATGTTTAGTAAACTTGTAAAACTGTTTATCAAGGAATGGGTTAATAATTTTTTGACACAAGATATGGTAAACCACATTCATCTCCAGTGGTGGTAATTTCAATGCTTCATTACTGACATTCCTACTTGGTGCCTTTGCAAAAGAAAATCAGCATAGGCTTTAAATCCATTCAGTGCTCAAGTCATTGCATATGCCCCTGAACCAGACTCTTCTCTCCATATGATTAAATAGGAGACACCAAATTTAAGAACTTAGCCTTTAACCAGAAAACACAATGATCACTGTGCCCTTTATTTGGTAAATCTTGTTCTGGGCTATTGATTTTACTTTAATACCTACAGATACAAAAACATCAGACAAAACAGACTTGATGGCAATGAAACTGGTGCCAAGAAATGATCTTAAAGAAGTAAACAATAGTTAGGGAGAAGTGGTCTTAAATATGTAATACTATTTTCTAGTTGTTATGAGCATGTATGGCAATTAGTAGATATCCATGATTTGTAAGTCTGTATAAATTTTTATGGCTCTCCTTCAGCAGCTTGCCCAACATCCTTTGATGCATATTGTAATTGTGTGTTTGTTGGTTTTAAGGTGATTCCTGTGTTTAGCTCGCCAAGGCAGTATGGGAATGATATTCTTCTCAGCAAAATAAGGTGAAAGAACAGGGTAGCACTGTAGTGAGGGGGCAAGAAACAAAAAGGGAAAATGTTGCAGTTACTCAGCAACCTTTGCAGCATTAGCAACTTTACAAGGATTATCCAAATTTTGATTGAGAATTTGTTTATTATTGAGGTGCAGAAGGCATAAAACATCCTATTTTCTGCATTGAGTAACTGAGCTTCATTAGAAAGGCTCATGAACTGTAGCTCCCCACAATCCCTGGACTCAGCTGGACAAATTAAAGTGAAAAGTTGGATTGGATTGCCTCTCTGGTGTTAGTACAGGGAAGATGAGGCTACAAGAGCATCTATATGAATGAATGGTAATAACAATTGTTGCTCTAATCTGTCATGTATGGTTTGGATTCCTGGTGCATCATGTTAGGGAAACTCCCCACCTATCTGGACCTAACTAACTTCTGTGAAGAAGCAAGAGCTAAATACAAACTTAGGGAGGAATTGTAAGAAAAAGAAATCAAATTATATTAAAGAAATAAAACAGAAAATGTTGGAATTGCTCAGGAGGTCAGGCAGCATCAATGGACAGAAAGAACATGTGTTTCAGGTCATTAAACAGTCATTATAAAGGAGCTTTATGTTCATGATGTTTGGGAGCTAATGAAATAAAACTTGGAGCTCATTGCACATGTCGTTTGCAATGCCTTGACATCTGACTTGGCTGTTGTGACTTTAAAATAATTCACAAGGAGATAAGACTAGAGAGAGAAGCTGAGATGACAGTGTCATCTCTTCAGGCTCATCCACATGTTTACTATGCAGGAACAAATGGCCAGAATGTATGCGTAGAGCTGGGTTGTCAGTGCTCCCCAAGTCAGTGCTGCTGTTTTGGAATTGTCAGCAATGTGAAGGCTACATCAGTTGTTAGTAACTTCGAATAAAATCAGAGAATGGTGGAAACACAGCAGACAGGGAGTATCTGTGGGAAAAAGAAACAGATTTAGTGTTTCAGATCAAAGACTCTTCGTTATAATCTTAAGCATAACTTGCTTTTCAGCAGACGATGGACAAGTCTTAGTTTAAAAAACAAAGGTCCCTTTTTGATTTCCCAAATATTTGGATGTTTTCCATCCCAAGCCTAAGAGTAATTTTTGCAGCCCTTGAGCTGAAGTTTAAAATTTATAATTAATTTTAAAATCACAGAGGGCCATTGAACAATTGTCTGTATCTATTTACTTGCCTGCTTATTCATTCATTTCCAGAATGTGGGCATAACCAGCAACCTCAGAATCAATTGTCCATTTCCAAGAGTCATGATAATAGATCAGGAATAACACATAGGCAAGCCAGGTCAAGACAATCCAGTTGATTCCTGGGTCCACAGGTGAGACAAGCTTTTTTTTTATGAATTGCCTAATTACTGCCATGGTGGATTCATATCTCTGGTTGTTAGTCCGGAAATTTAACCCCTACTGTACCTCTGGAGGAATGAGATCCAACTATTTACTGCTGGGTCAAAATGGATCCTATTTCCCAGTTTACTATTTAACTCATGTTTTTAAACTATTTAAAATAAATGGTGTTTAGGTGAACATCAATATCATCAATAATCTGAAATGAAGGCTGTCCAACATGATAGATAGAAGGAGACCTGATAAAGTCCCTGGTGGTGGTACAGGAGGAAGATTTTCTTGAGACCACTATTGATCCTGTTGCTCCATAAAAATGTTAGCTTTACTCTGTACTGCAGGCGCTTTTGAAATTTGCCATAGAGCACAGCATTCAGTGGATGATATCCATGGAACGTAGGAGAATGAGGGGCGACCTTATAGAAGCATTATCTTTGCCTCTCGTAATTTTAAAATAAGGTGGATGGTAACAGTCTCCCCAGGATAGGGGAGTCTAAAACTAAGGGGCTTAGGGTGATAGGGGATAGATTTAAAAGGGACATGTGGGACAAATTTTTCACCCAGAGGATGGTGAGTATATGTAATGAGCTAGCAGAGGAAGTGGTTAAGGCAGGTACAATAGCATCATTTAAGAAGGACTTGGATAGCTACATGGAGGGGTGGGGCCTGGAGGGATATGGGCCTAATGCAGGAAATTGGGACTAGCTTGGTGGGCTGAAGGGCCTGTGTCCACAGTCTATTGCTCTGACTCTATGTATTTCAGCTCAAGGATCTTGTGTTGGTTATCTATTGTCTCAAATGACTCTGCGACTCTTCAGAAACAGCAAGGTAGAGGACGTTCAATCTTCACTTGTTTGGAGTACATGACCCAGCTTCCACAGCCATGACGAAGGGTACTGAGGTCACAAGTTAGAAAAAAAGGTAACTGTATTCAAAGTCAACAGTATGTGAATTAAACTTGATAGATGATATGAAAATTGTTATCTTTAACAAGGCAAAGTGAACATGAATCAAGGCACAGAAGTGATTCATGTTGTCCAGACTTTTACTGTTGATGTAGTTTTTGCCTGAGATATTGGTTAAGTGGATAATTAATCCAAAAATATCATTAGCTACCAATGTGTCCTGGATGGTGGTGGAGGCCAGACCATTAGATAAATTAAAGGTGGAGACAGATTACTATTTGAAAGATCCAAGAATTGAGGGTGATGGGGAACTATCACAGATGAGGCCAACATATATCCACCTTGATCATACTGAATGGCGGGGCAGGATTGAGGGTCTAAGTGGCCTGCTCCTGCTCCTATTTTCTTTTGTTCCTGTGTTGTGCAGTTGCTGGTGAGAATGTAAGAGTGCATTTGAGGTATGAAAATGCTTGTTCCAGTTGATGAGCTATTGCTGTTGCTAAAACATTTAATATACTGGCAGAATTTTATAGACAAACTTCCAAACATTTGCTGATTAGCTGTAGTTTCTAATTTTTAAGCTTCCACCGTCATCAAAGAGTTAAAGCTGCAATGAAGAAGCAGGTGAGGTGAAGTTTTGCGGTTTATAATCTTGTTACAGAAGTTTGCCAATGGCAAAATAAATCATGTTATAACCATACATATTTTCTGTTAATTACAATAGATGTAATTAGGCTAGAGCTGTCCTTGCTGTGATCTTTTAAAATCATTGCCAGTTATCCTGTTGTGCATGGTCCCTGGAAGATGCAGGGCTTATTGTCCCTGAAGAGATGCTGCTTCAGAGCAGCAGTGGTGCCACCTGCAGGTCTCCCTGTTGTGCTGTGTCACATTCTCCTGCCTGTCTGCAGTGAAGGGATGTGAATTGTGCTGTTGAGTCCTTTACTGAATGTGATTTTATTTCCACAATAATTTTAAAATACCTGTGTGAGAAACAACCACAGAAAATTCCGGAAGTGTAATGATGAGTGTTTGGAAAAGACAAAACAAAATAGCAGGAATATAATCCACAGTCAAAAACCATCTAACTGAGCCCTTGTTGAAGCATACGCATCCTCCACAGGTTATGGCACGGTTCCTTTCCTGTGAGCTGTTCATAACCCGAACAATTTGCAAGTTGAAAATGTCGCCGCAAACTGCGTTCCCACACGGCAGAAGATGCCCGCAGCTCCATAGCAACTAACAAATTCGTACCGCCAGTCTCCCAAATGCTCACTCGTGTATGGGCTGTACGTAAGTCGGGTGTTTGTAAGCTAGGACAGACCTGTAGATGAAAGTGTTGTGTATTTTTATGATTTTATATATTTTGCTTAATTTTTCTTTTTATTTACTGGAATATATATTACGAATGGCAAAAAATATTGACCTTCAGTTATGAAAAACGCATCTTTAATATAAATATTTGTCCAACAGCCATTACAGAATTTCAGAAATGTTTAGAGAGGAGAATTAGAATTTGCTGAGTGCATGGGATACAGCAAAGGCTATGGGATGAGACACATCCTGGCTGGAGTACTGAAGCCCTGCACTCCAGAACCAGTCTCTGACCAAGCTGTTCTAGTACAGTTACAACACTGGCATCTATGCAGCAATCTGGAAAATTGCCCAGATATTACCCAATCACAAAAAGGAGGACTGGTAATAATCAATCTAATCTCTATCATCAACAAAGCAATGATAGACTTCAGTGTCAGTGCCATCAGCAGCGCTTACTCATCATGCCCAGTTTGTGTTTCACCAGGATCATTGCACTTCAGACCACATCACAGCCTTGGTCCTAGTGTGGACTAAAGAGCTGAATTCCTAAGGTGAGGCTAGCATGACTGCCCTTCACAGCAAAAGGTCATTTGACTACATACAGCATCTTGGAATCCTGGTAAAATGAAATCAATAGGCATGAAAGGGAAAATGTTCCATAGCTTACACAAAAGAAAATGGTTGTAATTGTTGGAGGTCAATCTCTCCAGCCTTGTATATTACAATAAGAGTTCCTCAGGGCAGTGTCCAAGGCCCAACCATCTTCAGCTGCTTTGTAAATGACCTTCCTTCCATCCTAAGGTCAGAAGTGGGGATGTTTGCTAACAGTTACACAATGTTCAATTCCATTCACAATTTCTCAACAAATCAACCAATTCATGCCTGCATGCAGCAGGACCTAAACAACATTCATACATGAGCTGATAAAGTGGCACATAAGTTCATGCCACAAATCCACCACACATTGCCCTGACTGTGTCCTTCACCATCTATATCCTGGTTGTCACCATTGACCAAAAACTTAAAAAGACCAGATATAAATATGGCTACAAAAGCAGATCAGAGCCTTGGTATTGTTTGGCAAGTGAATCATTTTCTGACACCTTAAGGCCTTTCCACAATCTTTATGGCACAAATAAGAAACCTGGTGGAATATTCTTCACCTACTAAGATGAATGCAGCTTGAACAGCACACAAGATCCTGAACGCCATCGAGGACAAAGTATTCCCTTTGTTTTTTACCAATCCATCACTCAAAACATTAATTCTATCAACAGTGCTCATTGTGTTTCATTTACAAAATGCAGTACTGTTACTCACCCAGGTACTCCGACAGGACCTCCCAGAACCATGACCTCTACCACCAAGAACAAGGGGAGCAGACACATGGGAGCAGCACAATCGACAGGCTCCTCTCCAAGTCAGACACTGTCCTAACTTGCAAATACACTGCTGTTCTTTAACTGTCACAGGACCATGTACTTAAGGGTAATTAGTGATGGGCAATAAATCCTGACCTTGCAAGCAATGCTCAGATCCTGAAAAGTGAATAAATACATCTCTGTTTGCATGCTGTAACACTACCAATGATAAGCATCACGGAATTGGTAGCTATTGACATAACATAAATGAAGAAATATAAGTGAAGGAATATTGGGCTAAGAGCTCATTAGGTTCCTATATGGAGGAGGCTAGAAGGACATTAAAGGATCCTACCGTTCACCACTAACAATAATACTATAAAACTGTCAGTGGAATTCTTGCACCATTGTGAAATTGCATCTATCTTGGTACTGTTTGTAAATTACCAACTTAAAATGATAATATTTAAATGGTTAATTTTTGTATTACAATGAATGCAAGGGACAAACCTGTAATCTAGGTTAAAAGAATGCTTGGGTAGCTGGTCAAACCATGCATTGTCTGGCAAAAAATAAGATGGTCTTATCTGATACTACAAAGCGAGCTTATGGACCCCTTTTAAATTTACTTCCACTTCAGTGAGATAAGGTTTGGAGTCACAGCATACAACAGGCACGTAGATATTAAAGGTCTATCACTGATAACTAAAGGACACAATTGCTTAAATGTAAAGTGTCAGCTGGGGAAAAGGAAGAATGTCTAAGCTAGAAAGTTCTATAGGAGTCGTGAGTCTGGCCAGTGGTGTGGTGACACAGCTCCTGGTCCTCAGTTTAATAAGTTGTGACCTGGAATGTATCAAGCAGGTGTGATGACCCATTCTCATTTGGACATTCAAGGTAGCGTAATGCTTTACAGCGCCAGAGACCCAGGTTCAATTCTGGCCACTGTCTGTAAGGAGTTTGTGCGTTCTCCCCGTGTCTGCGTTTGTTTCCTCCAGGTGCTCCGGTTTCCTCCCACATTCCAAAGATGTACGGGTTAGGAAGTTGTGGGTGTGCTATGTTGGCATCAGAAGCGTGGCGACACTTGCGGGCTGCTTCCAGAACACACTATGCAAAAGATGCATTTCACTGTGTGTTTTGATGTACATGTGACTAATAAAGATCTTATCTTAACAAGAGGATGACAGGCCAGCTGGTGTCAGCCTGACCTATTGCTGATTATGATACTGAAGCATAAGATACGGAAGCAGGTTTAGGCCATATGGCTCCTCAAACCTGCTCAACTATTCAATAAGATATGACAGACACTGTTCCTTATCCATTTACTCATGCGCTTCTATATGGAGTCCAAATGCCTATTGATCTCAGCTTTGAATATATTCAATAACTGAGCATTCACAGTCCTCCTGAGACAGTGAATTATGAAGATTTAGAGCTCTCTGCATAAAGAAGTTTCTACTTACACTATCAATTCTATTTACGATGTTAAGCTCTTAATCTTCTATATTCAAGGCAGTACACACTGCCATCATAATTTACCCTTTTAGCTTAAATATTGTATTAAAACGGGACTCGGTTCTTTTGGGTTCCTTTCGAATGACAGACTAGGTAATGAAAGACACCACAATTTCATGAAAAGTTTGAGTAAGTTTATTTAACACAACTAGAAACTACAGCTCTAACCACAAATCTAAGCTAACCCAAATGAAAAGAAACAAGACCAAAAACCCAAACTCTCTCACTTAACACTCCCCTGGTAAAATCAAGCTCACTATTGCATGCAGTTGTCAGTGATACTTATCGGCATCCGGTACTTAGAAACGTTTCGTTCTCTGCCACTCAGTCTATCGCCGAAGGGGAGCCCCGGGGTACTTCAGCAAGACATGAAGGGGCTTGACAGTTGCCAGGTATTGGCCGCGAACCAACCTGTGGAGAAGCTCTGGAGGACTCTCTTGCAGGGCACATCTTTATAGTCAAGGAGGGCTTTGTGCCCGTTTGGTCCCAGCATAACAAAGGATTCCACATCCTTGTTAAACCTTCCCATTGTTTTCAAGTCTCATCAGTCATTAGTGCAGAAAATTTCCACGGTTAATGAACAGATAAAAATTCTGATCTTCTGGAGGGTGGGTGGCTCCATGGGTGTGTAGCCGAGAAAGGTTTGTGACAAACTCAAACAAAGCCGTGGGATCTTGTCTGATGGGGCAAATTAACAGTCCCCATTGTCTCGCTTGGCTGAGGCATACCCTGATTGTTTTACAAAGCTGCTGGTTTAACTGCACCTGATTAATACTTAGGGCTACCTTCCACATTGATGTCTTGCTATATGGATTAGGTAAGATATCTTTATTTGTCACATGTACATCGAAAGGCAGTGAAATGCATCTTTTGCGTAGAATGTTCTGGGGGCAGCCCGCAAGTATCGCCACGCTTCCGGCGCTAACATAACAGGCCCTCAACTTCCTAACCCGTACGTGTTTGGAATGTGGGAGGAAACTGGAGCACCCAGAGGAAACCCATGCAGACACAGGGAGAACGTACAAACTCCTTACAGGCAGTGGCCAGAATTGAACCCGGGTCACTGGCGCTGTAATAGCATTACGCTAACCGCTACGCTACCGTGCTTGCACTGTTAGAAGGTGATTGTTCTTGTGGATAAAAAATGGGAAGATATATTCAAAACATCTTGGTGCTGGGACCACAGTTGTTGTTGATCATTTACATTAACTGAACAGAGGAATGAAGTATAACTTCAAAACTTGTGAAGAGTACAGAAAAATGAGAACTATGACAAAAAATTACAGGATAGGTAACATAAATGGGAAACACCTTCAATATAAATAAGGGGGATGATTAATTTTGATAGGAAATTTGGAAAATGGTGGTATAGGCACTGAAATAGACAAGGTATAAGAGGATACAGACCAAATGCAGGTAAATGGGATTTGTATAGATGGGCTAAAAGGTTAGTACGGATGTGGTAAACCAAAGGACCCTTTCTGTGTAGTAGAACTCTATGACTCTAAAAGGCCATTATTGGAGCAAACGAAGCAACAGGAAAATGTTTATATATCATCATCCAGGACATGGGAAGTCCATTGCAGAGATATTTGCTTCATCATTAGCCATGGGTGAAGTTCCTGAAGACTGGAAGGTGGCTAATTTTGTTCCGTTGTTTAAGAAGGGTAGCAAGGACAAGCCAGGGAATTACAGGCTGATCAGTCTGATGTCAATAGTGGAGAAGTTACTGGTGGGAATTTTGAGGGACCGGATCGACCAGCATTTGGATAGACAGTCTGATAAGGGGGAGTCAGCATAGCTTTGTGTGTGGAAAGTCATGTCTGATGAAACTTTTAAGGTTTTTTTTTTGAAGAGGTAACCAAAAAAGTAGATGATGGTAAGGCAGTGGATGTTGTCTATTTGGACTTTAGCAAGGCCTTCGAAAAGGTCCCACATGGTAGGCTGGTCTGGAAGGTTAGGCCCCATGGAATCCAGAGAGAGCCAGTTCAGTGGATTCAAAATTGGCTCGGAGGTAGGAAGCAGAGGGTGGTGGTTAAAGAATTATAGACCAGTGAGCCTTATGTCTGTGGTGGGCAAGGTGTTGGAAAGGATTCTCAGAGATAGGCTCTATGGGCATTTAGAGAATCATGGTCTGATCAGGGACAGCCAGCATGGCTTTGTGAAGGGCAGATCACGTCTCACAAGCCTGATAGGGTTCCTTGAGGAGACGACCAGGAAGATTGTTGAGGGTAGTGCAGTAGATGTGGTCTACATGGATTTTAGTAAGGCATTTGACAAGGTTCCACATGGTAGGCTTATTCGGAAGGTCAGAGGGCATGGGATCCAGGGAGGCTTGGCCGTGTGGATTCAAAGTTGGCTTGCCTGTAGAAAACAGAGGGTTGTGGTGGAGGGAGTGGATTCAGATTGGAGGGCTATGACTAGTGGTGTCCCACAAGGATCGGTTCTGGGACCTCTACTTTTCGTGATATTTATTAATGACTTGGATGAGGGGGTAGAAGGGTGAGTTAGCAAGTTTGCAGATGACACAAAGGTTGGTGGTGTTGTGGATAGTGTGGAGGACTGTCGAAGCTTGCAGAGGGATATTGATAGGATGCAGAGCTGGGCTGACAAGTGGCAGATGGAGTTCAATCCGGAGAAGTGTGAAGTGGTACACTTTGGAAAGACAAACTCCAAGGCAGAGTACAAAATAATGGCAGGATTCTGGGTAGTGTGGAGGAGCAGAGGGATCTGGGGGTTCATATCCACAGATCACTGAAAGTTGCCTCACAGATGGATAGGGTAGTTAAGAAAGCTTATGGGACGTTAGCATTCATAAGTCATGGGATCAAGTTTAAGAGTCACGAGGTAATGATGCAGTTCTACAAAACTCTGGTTAGACCACACTTGGAGTACTGTGTCCAATTCTGGTTGCCTCATTATAGGAAGGATGTGGAAGCTTTGGAAAGGGTGCAGAGGAGATTTACCAGGATGCTGCCTGGTTTAGAGAGTATACATTATGAGGAGAGACTAGGGAGCTAGGGCTTTATCTTTGGAGAGGAGGATGAGAGGAGACATGATAGAGGTGTACAAAATATTAAGAGGAATCGATATAATAGACAGCCAGCACCTCTTTCCCAGAGAACCAATGTTCAATACAAGAAAGGCATGGCTTTAAAGTAATGGGTGGGAAGTTCAAGGGAGATATCAGAGGGAGGTTTTTTACCCAGAGAGTGATTGGTGCATGAAATGCACTGCCTGGGGTGATGGTGGAGGCAGATATGTTGGTCAAATTCAAGAGGTTGCTAGATAAGCATATGGAGGAATTTAAAATAGAGGGATATGTGGGAGGAAGGGGTGAGATAGTCTTAGGTGAGATTTAAAGGTCGGCACAACATTGTGGGCCAAAGGGCCTGTATTGTGCTGTACTGTTCTATGATAAAGGTTGTTTCTCGGAACGGAGGCCGGGGACTGGTGTGCTGCAGGGGTTGGCTTTGGGACTCTATTCATTATTATATAAATGATTTGGACGGAAATGCAAAAGGCTTGATCAGTAAGTTTGCGGATGACATGAAATTAGGAGGTGTTGATAGTGAAGAAGGTTATCGTTGATTACAGGGGGATCTTGACCAGTTAGGGAAGAGGGCCAAGGAGTAGCAAATAGTTTTCAAATACAGATAAGTATGAGGTGATACATTTTGGAAAGTCAAACCAGTGTAGATCTTGTACTTTGAATGGTAGGGCACTAGGGAGTGTAATGGAACAGAGGGACCTAGGAATACAAGTGCATAGTTGATTGAAAGCAGCGCCACGGGTAGACAGGGTGGTGCAAAAGGTGTTTAGCATGCTGACCTTCATCAGTCAGGGCATTGAGTATAGGAGTAGGGATATTATGTTGCAGTTGCATAAGTTGTCTGTGATGCCACACTTGGAGTACTGCGTACAGTTTTGGTCACCCTGTTATAGGAAAAACATAGTTAAACTTGAAAAAGTACAGAAAAGATTTGAGGATGTTGCCAGGACTAGAGGGCCTGAGGGAGAGGTTAGAACATAGAACATTACAGCACGGTACAGGCTCTTTGGCCCACAATGTTGTGCCAACATTTTATCCTGCTCTAAGATCTGTCTAACCCTTCCCTCCCACATAGCCCTCCATTTCTCTACTATTCATGTGTTTATCTAAGAGTCTCTTAAATGTCCCTAATGTATCCTCGCCCACAACCTCTGCTGGCACTGCATTCCATGCACCCACCACTCCCTGTGTTTAAAAAAAAAATTGCCCCTGACATCCCCTTTATATCTTCCTCCAATCACCTTAAAATGATATCCCCTCATGTTGGCCATTGTCGCCCTCGGAAAAAGTCTCTGACTGTCCACTCGATCTATGCCTCTTATCATCTTGTACACCTCTATCAAGTCACCTCTCCTCATCCTCCTCTCTAAAGAGAAAAGCCCTAGCTCACTCAACCTATCCTCACAAGACATGCTTTCCAATCCAGGCAGCATCCTGGTAAATCTCCTCTGCACCCTCTCTAAAGCTTCCACATCCTTCCTATAATAAGGCGAACAGAACTGAACACAATACTCCTAGTGTAGTCTAACCAGAATTCTATAGAGCTGCAACATCACCTCACAGCTCTTGAACTCAATACCACAACTAATGAAGGCCATTATACCATACGCCTTCTTAACAACCCTGCGCCCCAACCTTGAGGGGTCTATGGATGTGGACCCCAAGATCCCTCTGTTCCTCCACACTGCTAAGAGTCCTGTCATTAACCTTGTATTCTGACTTCAAATTCAATCTCCCGAAATGTATCACTTCACACTTATCCACGTTGAACTCCATCTGCCACTTCTCAGCCCAGCTCTGCATTCTGTCAATATCCTGTTGTAATCTACAGCAACCTTCTACACTATCCACGACACCACCAAGCTTTGTATCATCAGCAAACTTACTAACCCACCCCTCCACATCCTCATGCAAGTCATTTATAAAAATCACATAGAGCAGGGGTCACAGAACAGTTAGCTAGGCTCGATCTTTATTCCTTGGAAGGTGGGAGAACGAGAGATGATCTTTATAGAAGTGTTTAAAAATTATGAGAGGCATAGATAAGGTAGAGAGTAACAGTCTTTTCTCCAGTTAGGGGAGTCCAGAACCAGGGGGCATAGATTTAGGATGAGAGAGGAAAGATTTAAAAGGAACTGAGGGGTAACTTTTTCCACAGAGAGGGTGGTGAGTATATGGAACGAGTTGCCGGAGGAACTGTTTGAGGCAGGTACAATAGTATCATTTAAGAAACACTTGGATAGGTACATGTAGGGGCGGGGCTTGGAGGGATATGGGCCGAATGCAGGAAATTGGGGCTAGCTGGGTGGGCACTGTGGTCAGCATGGACTTGTTGGGCTGAAGGGCTTATATCTGTGCTGTATTACTCTATGACTCTCTTGATAAAATTTAAAACCATTGTGGTTCTCCCAAAGAGCATGAATTTAGCCAGTACCAATAACATAATCAGGTAGTCATCAAAACATTGTGTCCTAATATTGTTTGGGGACAGTACCTAGAAATCACATTGTGACTCGGGAATACAGTGAGGATTAACACTTGCAAGCTTTTTATAGCAATGATGTGTTATGAATATATGAAGCATTGATATCACAGGTGAACAGATGGAAGACAATGCCAGATTTAGTGAAATCTGTGAAAGCATGACTAACAATTAGTTCTCTGAACCAGGTGGACAGCCTAAAACTCTATGGCAGAAACTGTTGCTTGCAATCTGTTCTAAATTCACTGATGGACATACACTATACAAATCGCTCACTGCATTTCTTCCAAGTACATATTTCAAAATGCACGATCCAGATGTACCTTGCAATAGAAAGCCTTAGAGGATTCATATCTTCTACATCACACATCAAATACTAACTCGATCATTTATTGACAGTCATCTTCAGAGAGGGTACAATGGCAATTCCTTCATTTTGAAAAGAGCAATTTAGTGAGGAGATTACGTAGCCATGTCAGCTCTACAGTGGTAAAGGAGAAGAAGATTCCAAGCATGCTAAAGTTCCCTGTTTGATCCATGTCTGGCTGGTAGTGTGTTTAATGTGACTCTAGTTGTGCTGGAGTGGCAATAATGAAAGTTGAGGGTAGTAGTGACATTCCAATTACTACAGTGTATCTGCAAGTGCTCTCACTGTAGATAACAAACATTTGCTTCAATGTCCTACTGATTTGAACTAGTTGCCCTACTACTAGAAGGTAGATGTGCAAAAAACCTGCATGATAATTTCCCTAGCATACTTATCTAAACACTGTATTTCATAGCACCATATTTTTGTGCGCTACATAACATAATTTCAATTAAAAATACAACATGAAGGAATATAAGGAACTTACTGCAAATCCACCATCTTCCATCTGGATCCGCCATGCATCAAGTGCCCAGTGGCTAATGCAGGTAACCTGGGTGTGAAGAGCATTGTCCTACAGTTGCAAAGCATGTTGGGATTTTCATTCGCACATGTAGCCTGGAAACATTCACAGCGCTTGTGAGGTCAGCTTCAGTATTACATCCTTCAGCCCTCCTGAGCTACTGAATTTCTAACGGTAGTCCCTTGAGTAAAATATTCATTGGTCTAACCGCACACTGTTCAATATGGCTAAATAGGCACCATTCAATTTCTGGGTGATTATCTTTGATGTTGTGGCACCTTAAAAGCCATAAAATACTGATCATAATACATTTTCAAAATCTCGACAAAATAAATTAAAAGATAACCGAAATTTGTTTTCAAAATCTAGGTAATATAACAGAAATTTTAGACAGAAACAATGCATAGACATTGCAACAAAATATATTACAGAGGAAGAGAGTTCTGATCTCCTTTGCCTGTTGAACTTCATTTCTTTCCATTCTAAACAAGCACATGATGAATGACTGGCAAAGCCAGCAGGAAAAACAATATACCTGTACTCATTCAAATATTTTAGTAATACGAAAACAAAATCTTCAGTTCACTGAATGCAAACTGGGTACATAAAGGGTTAGACAATGGCCTTTTGTCTTTTGCATTGAAGTTATGTGAAAATGATGGAATTTTTTTTTGGTGTGTGACTGCAAATGTGAAATGAAAATGGACAGATTCAAATAGTTCCATTTCTTCATGGAGTTTCGAGGATAACAGTGCATTTGGAAATATTCTTCTGCACTCTGGCTGAGACATGTTGTAAGCTTCACACTGCAGCAGCCTGGGGATGCTTGATTGTGACATTGGATTCTTTGTATGGAGAGGTATTTAATTTCCCAGCGCAAATACCCATTGCCTTAATGTGTAAAAATTCATTATCAATACCATGCAAGCTAACTCAGAAACTCAGCATTAAACATAACCTTGATAAGGATAAACCTAAGAGTGGAAACATGCTGGGCTGTGAAGCTCATCCACAGACACCTAGTAGTTGATGGATACCTAATCTAATATTCCAATTCTACTAAGGTAAATAACAATGCTGACTGAATTATCCTTGAGCCCAAACAGCAAGCACAACAAAGCATAATGATTTTAATCTTTATTCTTCCTAAGGACTCGGGCACTAAGAATTTCCTGTTTAATTAATCAAGATTAAGCCAATGCTGAAATGTGAGAGAGAGAGAGAGTGAGAGTGTGTGGGGGAGGGGGCTGGGTGAAGAGAGAGAGAGTGTGGGGGAGGGGGGTGGGTGAAGAGAGAGAGCATGAGAATGTGTGTTGGTTAATGAAAGGTGAGCACCTTACTGTGAGAGGGTTAAGCAGGATCAGTGGAAGGCTAGAATTATTACGAATTCATCCATGCTAAAATCCATTTGCCTTAGTACCTCTCATCAATTTAATATAAAAAATTCAAACCATATCAAACTTCAGTACTGTTCGGAGTAGAGTTTTAAGGAAGGATGTCTTGCATAATTTGAGGTGAATAGGGAACTTTTTCATTTTTTAAAAGTCAATGCATAATTTGTAAAACTTTTTTTTTGAATTAATGTATGAATTATTGGAACAACCTACCTTAAAATAGTTTTATTTTATTTCTTGGAGAGGGATGATTTCTATCACTTCCAATGTACACTGGAATCATAAATGAGTGAATAAATAATGTGTTACAATTTCACTAGCATTATACAATATCAACATGAATGATAGACAGCAATTTCTTTCCTATATTCTTGCAGGGGCAGGTAATTGCTGAGAGATGACAGCAAGCTGTGATTTCTGTAAAACACTGCCTGTGGATTTGGTCTTCCATGAGGGAAAGGCTTGTACAGTCCCAGTTACTTGAGCAAGAAACACACTCCAGAGCATGAGAAACTGCAGATTCTGAGAAAATTATCTGGTTTAATGTGTCAATTCAAAAAAAAGTGACCAATCAATTATGTGTCTCCTCAGATATTAATGTAATGTTCCTTACATTTTTGTTCATTATTTGCACTGCTTTCCTTCATTTTCTATTCATATATTCACTGAACTCAGTATGAAGTATTGGAATCTAAACTGTGTGTGCACCCTGTTTCTCTTCAGTTTAAGCTTTATCCCCTCATTCTGAAAGGTTTTAGCTATCAACTGTTTAATCTTCTGATAGTATTTTTGTATAAGATGTAAGATTCCAGTTAATATAAACACGAACATGATGAGGCTAGCATCAAATACTCTTTTTGACAATTCATACATTAATGACTTGTGTATGTAATGCATTCTATAAAGTCAATCAAATTTGGCAATCAATTTTATGCTACAATTCAAGAACAGCTCCTTTCCCATCATAACAACTTTGCCAGAAATGCAGTAGAAAACCCCTTCATCCACACATGTTTCTGACAAAGATTTGGTGCAGGAATTGGAACAGCACTCAGCTAATTCCAGGCTTACTTTTAAGTTAATATGTTTGCTGTGTTCTATGCACTGCATTTTGAATTAATAATATACTGTCACCATGATAATATAGTAATCCATTGTCACCAATGAAGGCAAATTTCAGAAGCAGTGGTTTTTATGGAGTGCTCATTGCGTATAACAGCAGATGAATTTCCAAATACTGTAACATGCAATATATTTACAAAGCCTTTACATTTGTTGAAACCATGTAAAATAAAATGAATAATTTAACATTGCGGGGTATTTTCAGCTTTCAGAGAAAAGATCTCTCCAGAAGAAATGCTGTCTGTGATATTTTAGAAGCCCACCTTTGTCAAAGTGAACAATAGAAGATATTTTCTTAATTCACAGCAGGATTGAACATTTACTTTGCATACTGTATATCAAAAATTGGTTTAGGAAAACAGTTAAGGAAATGTGATATTATAGAAACAAAGTAAAATCTCAGAAGATAAATCAAAAAGCAAAAAAAACTGTAAATGCTGCATTTACGTGGAAAATCTACAAATTTTCGTGCTCAAAACTAAGTGTCACTTCACCACCAAGACATTATTAAAAGCCCACCATTCATTATTTTGTGCCAGTGCTCAACATGGTAAAATTAGACCATAGCAGAGTCATGTCAGGAAAGTAAAAACATGCAATCAACAATGTGTGACCCTGAGGATTCAAAAATGTCACGTCGCTTACTATGTCGTGTTTTATCTGCTTTCTTTTCCCTCTTGTAATGTACAAATTCTGACTGTTATTTTGCTATCATTTTTCCTCAATTTCAATGCTTAATGAGGCTGAGCCAAGTTAATAATGGATGTAATAAGTAAGTGATGCGTCATTGTTGGGTGCCCATACTCTTGAAAGTGTGCCTATGTTGAGAGAGAGAGAGAGGCAGAGAGAGAGAGAGGCAGAGGGAGAAGGCAGCGTTCGCACACTATCTGTTCTGCTCTGTCAGACCCTGCTGCACTGTGCCACTCATCAATAAAAAAAAACAACATGACTGATGAGTTCATTTAATGGAATTCCTTTGTGTGAACAGAAGCCTTTTGAATCCACTCACCGCTTTGACTTTTCCAGGACATTTGAAAGGATAGCTGGTGAACGCCTACCATTTGTGCCCACTGCCTTCTGCTTTAACGACTGCCACTCTAATTCAAGTGTGTGCAGCTTTGGGAGGAAGTAGAAAAGGTCACAGATTTGATCTTCCTTTTTATGCATGACTGGGAATCATAATGTTGGTACATTGGTGAAAATGCATTTCAAATTGATGCATGATTTTTATGCACACTGTTCTTTTGCATATCTCAAGAATTCCTGGGTTTAATTTATATAAAACTTTTATTCTATTTCCTTAATATTAATTGAAATGAAAACATGAAGTTATTGTAAGAAAAAACTATGAACAAAAAGCAGGTTGCATTTTCATTCAAAATCAGTGCTGGAACTTGCTGGGAAATGCTGACAAATTTCTATAATTTATAATTAGGTTTATGTAAGTTTTGGCAATTTTTGCTTCTTAAATTACTATGGTCTGATCATTTTCTGAAAATTGTTCCCTGAAATAGGTCAGACTATTATTTCATCATTCCAAGTGTTGGACTTTTTTTTTAGTGAATAAATCCTCTTATTAATAAAATTCAGTCTGAAGTCAGCCTTATCATGTTGTCTGACCATTCTGTTTTGTTTTGAATTAATGATTCTTTAAATTTTTGGAATTGGAAAATAAAAAGACTATCCTTATTTTTTCTCTGCACAGAAATGCACCTGGTAACTTATATTGTCAACAACCTTCCTAGGTTCTGCCTTACTTTTTTAGCCTTTTAATCTTTAACATCTCCCCATGTGTTTTGATCCTATTATTATAGTAAGAAATGGTTTTCAAACTTTGAACAATTTAATTTTCTTGACTAACAAGAAAACTAATGCTCTTGACCTTTCCTCAGACGTTATTCCTGGGTCCTGGAACCATCTTTGTTGCAGATTTCCACACTCCCACAAAGCAAAAATGTAGCAACCTATAACTAATTGGTCAGAACTGCATGTAACGGGAGGAGTTGCTGCCAGCTGATTCATTCTTTGCTCTTTTTCTCCCTTCTTCCCTCCAGGGCACCAGGTCATGAGCTCTTTGAATCTGTACCAAGCTGTTCCTAGGAATTCTCGATGTGTGGAGCCTTTGGGACTGGGTTGGTGTTACAGCACTCAAAATGTTGGCACTGTGTCCCTCACTACTTGGGTCTAAGAAAAGTGAATTCACATTCTGCATTGACAGCTATAAATGCCATTGTAACATAGTGAAACAGATTTTGCACAGAAGCAGAGGTTGATGATAAAAATATTTGTGCTTCACCAGATGTTTCACTAGTCAAATTTGTCTTACATATTGAAAAGTTTAGACATATTTAAATTAAAAATCTGGACGTGGAAGAATGCACATTCCTGTATTAATGAATAAAACATCTATATGTAATATGAAAAACTTATTGTAATACCAGCCATTAAAAATAGCAATTCATTAATTGTAATGAACCTTATGTGCTGTTGCTTATAGAGAAACATAGAATCCACTGTCTTATGATATGGGCCCTTGAATGGCCCTGAGCATAAAATATAAAAGTTAGGATGTTATGAAGCAAATTTACAAAACACTGGTTAGACTGCACTTGGAGTATAGAAAGGATGTGGTTGCACTGGAGATTTACCTGGATGTTGCCTGGATTGAAGGACGTTAGCTATGGGGAGAGATAGTAATGGGGAGTGCCAATAATAAACCAATACCAAAATAAATAGACTAGTCGTCTTTTTCCTGGAATGAAGGAGATTGAGGGGTGACCTGATAGAGGTATATAAAATTATAGGAGGTGGAGATATCAGAATCTTTTCCCCTGTGGTAAGGGAATCAAAAACAAGAGGGCATAGGTTTAATATGAGTTGTAAGAGTTTTAAAAGGGATTTGAGGGGATTTTCTTTTACACAGAGAGTGGTTGATCATTGGAACTTGCTGCCGGAGGAGGTGGTGGAATCAGATACAATCATTATGTTTAAGAGACATTTAGACAGGCATTTGAAAAGGCAAATCACAGAAGGATACAGAACTAACATGGGCAAATGGGATGAGGGCAAAAAGGTTGGCATTACGTAGTGGGCTGAAGGGCTGGTTTCTGTGCTGTACAACTCTATTACTCTATGAATCTCTAACACTAAGTGTTCCCTTTCCAAGAAGAGAGCCCTCTTTTTCTTTCCTTTCTCATAATAGAGTCTGCCTGGCTCTCTGCTTTTCCCATCACTCACAGAGTATATCGTTCTCCCTCAATAGCCCAAAGTTTGCATTCATTCTATATCTTTGACAGCAGCTTCTGGTGACTGCGCAGGAGCTATCAAAGAAGAGTAAATGTCAGGGTTACTTTATTCTTCCTTAGTGCACTGCTGCACACTTTGCAAGTGCAATCAACCCAGAGTCAATTATTTGCTGTGAGCTTCAACCTTTTTGCACAATTTTCTCACTTTAACATCCATTGAAAGTGTGAATGCTGATTAAATAAAGTGTAATTGAGTTAACTGAATAGTCTAAAAATCTAATTATAAATGAATGGTGTCTGACTGTCTTTTAACAAAATTCTAAATCCTATGGATATTAAAATAATTACTATTTTATACTTTACATTTGGTTACAATTTTTTTCAGCTGCTGTTTTATTTTTATATGTACATCCCAATCTTTATTAAGTTTTCTGCAATATGTTTAAAAAGTCAAAGTAGTCCTTCTCACTTCTTGATCTGTTGTCCACCTGAGTATCTTTCAAACTGATTGCTTAGTCTGTCCAATAACATCACAGTTCTAGACTTCCCTACATCTAACATCTGAGTGCATGTCATAGAAACCCTAAACTTTCTTCATGGGCAGTAATCCCTGTGTGCCAGGCTTGAAAATTTGGCCTAATACTTTTTCCATTCTCTTTTCTGTCTCTTTCTCTGGTGATTATAGTGTCATGCACGGTAGCATAGCAGTTAGCGTAATGCTATTACAGCACCAGCGACCTGGGTTCAATTCCCGCTGCTGCCTGTAAGGAGTTTGTACGTTCTCTCCGTGTCTGCATGGGTTTCCTCCGGGTGCTCCAGTTTTCTCCCACATTCCAAAGACGTACAGGTTAGGAGCTATGGGCATGCTATGTTGGCGCTGGAAGAGTGGCGACACTTGCGAGCTGCCCCCAGCACATTCTTAGCAACGCAAAAAGATGTATTTCACTGTGTATTTTGATGTACATGTGACTAATAAATAAATATCTAAAAAAAATCTATATCTAAAGAAACAGGCCCTTTGGCCCATAAAATCTGCACCCAACTATCAAGTACCAACTTACACTGATCCTACACCCATTCCCATCACCTCCCCATAGATTCAACTATTCACCTCTATACTCGAGACAATTTACTGTAGCCAAATAGCCTACCAATATTGTAGTCAAATAACCTAGTCAATGTCAGCAAAACAAAAGAGCTAGTCATTGACTTCAGGAAGGGGGGCGGTGCATATGCTCCTGTTTACGTCAATGGTGCTGAGGTCAAGAGGGTTGAGTGTTTCATGTTCCAAGGAATGAACATCACCAATAGCCTGTCCTGGTCCAACCACGTTGACTCGATGACCAAGAAAGATCATTGGCGCTCTACTGCCTCAGGAGGCTAAAGAAATTTGGCATGTTTCCTTTGACCCTCACTAATTTTAATCAATGCACCATAGAAAATATCCTATCCAGATGCATCACGGCCTGATATGGCAACGGCTCTGCCCCGGACCGCAAGAAACTGCAGAGAGCTGTGGACACAGCCCAGCGCATCACAAAATCCAGCCTCCCCTCCATGGACTGTGTCTACACTTCTTGCAGCCTCGGTAAAGCAGCCAGCATTATCAAAGATTCAAGCCATCCCGGACATTGTCTCTTCTACCCCTCCCATCAGGCAGAAGATACAAAAGCCTGAAAGCAATTACCACCAGGCTCAAGGACAGCTTCTATCCCATGGTTATAAGACTATTGAATGGTTTCCTAGTGCGATAAGATGGACTCTTGGACTCACAAACTACCTCAACACACAGAAAAAGTGTTGGAGGAACTCAGCAGATAAGGCAGCATCTATGGAGAGAAATAAACAGTCGGCGTTTCAGGTTGAGACCCAGTCCTGATGAAGGGTCTCGACCTGAAACGGCGACTGTTTATTTCTCTCCATAGATGCTGCCTGACCGGCTGAGTTCCTCCAGCAGTTTTTATGTGTGTTTCTCCAGATTCCAGCATTTGCAGAATCTCTGGTGTCACAATCTACCTCATTGTGACCTTGCACATTACTGTCTACCTGCACTGCACTTTCTCTGTAGTGTAACACTTTATTCTGCACTCTGTTATTGTTTTATATTGTACTACCTCAATGCACTGTTGAAATGAGTTGATCTGTATGGACAGTATGCAAGATCAGTTTTTCACTGTACCTTGGTACTTGTGACAATAATAAACCAATTTACCAACTCTCCCTTCTTTCCAATTGGGGAGGAAAGCAGAACACTTGGAAGAAACCCACACAATCACAGGGAAAACATGCAAATTCCACATAGACAGCACCAGAGGTCAGGATCGAACCCAGGTTACTGGATCTGTGAGGCAGCAGCTCTCCAGGCTGTGCAACTGTACCACCCTTGGGCCTGTTTTTTTTTCCTTCTTAAAATAACTCCACTACTTGTGGACATTCCATGGTGAGCACTCTCTGAAGGTTGGATGCTGGGGAGAATACCTACCCTTTACTTCCCTGGCTCAACAAACCAATTTTCAGTCCTACCATAGCAACTGAATGTCAATGTGAGTCACATGAGTACTGGAAAGATTCTGCAGACCACCTCTGAAAATACGATCTGGATACCTGAATCAGGCTGGGGTTGACCTGCAATACACACCCAGCACGTGTGGAGACTATTATAGTGGGCTGCAAGCCATACAACCTGGGAAACTGAGGGCAGCATCTGGTTCCAGGGAAGGAAGAGCAAGGAGAGCTGGAGCCTGAGAGATGTGAGCCACAGGCTGATAGACAGCAAGAACAAAAAGAGCAGGAGGATGAGGAAGGTTGCAGGAGGAAGTTCTAGCAGAATTGAGTGATTTTAGCTGGGGGAGAAAAAGAGATAACCAGAAGAATAGTAAGAAAATAGAGAATATTTTTTAAAGTATTGGGCCAAGTTTTCTAGCCAGCTACATAGGCACTGCTGATCTTGAAAGAACTACGTCACAAATATTGGGGCCTCATTTTCCAGCAGAGTGGAGGAGGGAGGCGTTGATTGTATGGGACTCTGAAGGAAAAATAAACTTTTCATACAAGCCTCCTAAACTATGGTCCCCAATGCAGGCAAAGTGACCCTCTCTACACTCTCTATAGCAGTGACAAGCCAAGAAAGCCCAGGTGACATAAAATGATCCCTCACATCTTCTTTTGCAAGACCTTCAGAGTTCAGTAGCCTAGGGCTCAAGTTGGTGTACTAGCACCCAGGAATCTTGACCATCGATCTGAGGACCTGTGCTTGAATCCTTGCATGGCAGTTAGCAATTTAAAATCAAATAGATCTGAAATTTCAAAAACTGGCCGTCTCAGTAATGTTAATCATGAAACTATTGTATTCAGAAAAGAAAATCTGACATATCTGGCCCATATGTGAGTTCAGATCCATCAATGTGTTTGATTCTTAACTGCCTCTTCAATTCAGGAGACAATTAGGAATGGATAATAAATGTGGACATCCTTATCAGTGATAATAAAAACCCTGCACAGATCATAACACATCAATGATTGAAACTCTGATCCATTTACTGAAATGGCTCAGTACAACTGTTTTCAGTGCTATGTAGCACAGGCTGACACAATTTATGAGGACATGAAATTTATTGCCAAGTTGCACAAATGAGTGGGAATTCTCACACCTGGAGGGGATCAATCAAGTCACCTCCTGCCACACTGTTAGTATGGCGATTCTAATGGGTCTCCAAGCACTCCTAGAGCACAGGCCCTTCTTCTTGTCACTTATGTCGCTGATGAGAATGCAAGATCTATTTCACTAATTCTAGGAAGTCTCTCGCTCTTTCCTTCAGCATCTCTTTACTCCAGTCTAGCCGCATTGCATATAGCTGCTGATTGGCCACCATGGGGAGTGAGTCATCAAGGCTTGATATCCTTCTTAGATTAGTGCACAGTAAATTGTTGAAAACTGGTTTAGCTTAGTCTGATCTCTTTGAGAACCACGTTAACCACCCTGAAGCTCATGTCTTCTTGGCAAATTTAACCATTTTGTATGCGGTGGTATCTAATCATGTACTGGTGGTAAACATGGCATGTTTTGTGCACCAGAAAGGAGTGAGACCCAATTTCTCATCATCTGTCTTATCTGCAATTTTGGATCCCGGGGCAATGACTTTCTTTCCAGAAATAGCCCAATATATATTAACAATGTGTACTGGAAAAGCCAATACAACCAGTCTCTTTTGTAGAAATATAAGAAAGTATAGGACTGAAAAGACTGTATGGTCCATCAAACTAATGTCTAGCGCTGAGGTTAAATTGCTCAATATAGTTTCCCATGTGGTGCCTTCCATATGTTCAGCACGTAATTTAAATATAAATGTGTCCCCACAGTTGTAAAGAAGGAAAGAACTTGAATGTTGTTCGTACACAGGACCTTACAAGTGCATATGAAATATATGCAAATATATGGCTTGTCACATATGTTGCCAGTGTCACATATAAAGCAGATCTGTTAAGAAGAGTAGGCTTCCTTCCCTATAGAGCATTAAACAAACCGTTTAATTTATAGGATAATCTACTAACTTCATGGTCAATTTACTGATACCAGCACTTTACTGAATTCAAATCCTTATGGCATCATGATAGGTTTTGAACATGTCATTGGACTGGGTCCCAAGTTTACTCATCCAGTCATACGATCACTGAACCACCATATCGGTAAAGAATGAAGCTGAAATATCAGTTGATCGATGGTAAAACCACTTCTAATTCAGTACACAAAACCCCATTTCCATTTTTAGGAGGTACAGGAGGAGAAGCTCAGGGGCAGGTGTAGGAGGGGGAATTAAACATATTTGCAGGATTCACTTTATTTATTGTTGTATTTAATTAATATTTTACATGAGTCTACTCATCTTTGGTTGTACCTGCCAAAATCCAGTTACCTTTCCTTCTTTGTGTACACATGCCTCTCTTTTTGAGATCACTATTTTGACAAAGTGCTTGCTAAATATCCAACAATGAATGAACTGAAATTCCGTCCACATAAATATTGTGAAGGCAAAAGCACTATCCTTGTTCCCCATCACTGATTTCATTCCTCTTCCTAATCATGACTTGAGCATCCCATTTAGCTCCAAGATGAGCCAACCACACATCCACTCCCACCTAACTCAGTCCCTGCCTTGGCCCAACTACTGTTCAAACCTTCATCCCTGCTTTTATGAATGATATACTTCAATACTCAAATGGCCTCCTAGCCAGCCTCCCGTCCTCCATCCTACATAAACTTAAGCTCTCTGTATCCTGACTTGTGGCAAGTAACCATTGCCTTTGTCTGACAAAAACTCTCTGCTCCTCACTACTCCTTTAAAATGCACCTTAAAATCAATCTCTTTCTGTTCCTTATAGCCTTATGTAGAATGGTGTCAAATTTTGCTGAAGTGCCTTTTGATATTATACTGTATCATTGCAACTCACTCTTGCTGTAGTCAACTGTTCCACAACATCTTGAGATCCCCATGTGGTGTTATATCTAAGAGCTTATGATTATTTATGTTTTTCATCCTTCTCACATATTCTTACAACACACAAACATGCCATTTGGCCCATCATGTGTATGCAGGTTCTCTGGGCAATCCCATCAATACCTCTCCCACTTATTTCCCTGTAACAATTTCTCTTTCTAATGCTCTTTACCTACTCTCTGATCCTACCACTCTACTAGAGGTAATTTACTTTAATCAATTAATCTGCCAACCAGCACATCATTCGAATGCAAGAGGGAAACAGAGAACGTGAAGGAGGCCCACGTGATCACGGGGAAGGCATGCAAACTTCACACAGACTGCACCAAAGATCAGAATCGAGCTTGGTTCATTGGAACTGTGAGGCAGCAGGACTAGATGAAGCTGCATTGTGCCGCCCTTATGTGGCTTCAATTTCCCTTTTCTTAATTCAAGCCTTAATTACTTGCCTGCTGCTATTCATCTGTAATAGAATCATTGAATCAAAAAAATTTACGACTCAGGCCACTTCCTCAAATGTTTGTATTTGGTTTGCTTCTTCCATATTGTTTATTCACTATCATCTGCACACTTGGATAACTTTTTTCCTCTCTGCTGTTCCAGATAATATGCACAATCTCCCAAAACTGATTGCTGTGGCACCCCACCAGCTATTTTGAAACAGCTTTCTGGATTTCTAAAAAGATTGGTGTTTTGTTGGCGACTTTCCAATTCTCAAGTGCTGCTCCTATATCTAATGAATTTTTCAAGATAGTGACAATGACATGACTAATCCCCTATCCATTTCATTACATTTCTCTTTATGAACTACATCTCAGTCTGACGCCTTGTTTTCTTTTAATTTCCTCAGCATATCAATTACTTCTTTATCTGAAATTTCTATTTCGATTTGTCCTTCTTCTATGCGCAGGATTCAACTTCCGGTCTTGAAATGCCTTTTATGAAGATAAAAATGCTTAATGTATTTGCCATCAGTTGGTCACTTGATATATCATTCCTCTAGACTACCTCACATTTCTATTTCTTATCTTCTTGCAGCAAATTGTTTTGAGAAGGTTCACACCCATTTTAATATTCCCAAAAATCTTAATCTTAGTTTTAATTTAAGCCCTCTGGCTGTTATTTTGACCCCCTATAATTAAATTTGCTTCAGAACATAATCTATTCCATGTTTGTTCCCACTAACAGTGCTACCAGTGTAATTTCCTGAGTTTATTTAAACATCCATTTAAAAATTATTTTTTTCCACAGTTGAATATTTCTATTTACTTATTCAATGGTCTAATAGCTCCCCCTGTCACTTCAAACAATTGTAAATGATGAATTTGGCGAGCTCAATAGTGCACCAACCACAATTATTGAGGTAAATTTCCAAAGACAATTCTTTGAAGTTTTTAATCATGAACACCTACCTTTTATTTAACCACAAATCTGTTCATAAATGTAATCATGACTTCCTGTAATATAAACACAGATCAATTCATAAGAGAGTCAGCTCTATTTATTGGCACACTATTCTGTAACACCTTAATGAAAAATTATTGAGTGATCCCCGGCTTGTAGAAGATGGCAGAACTGATGTATGAGAAGCTTGGATTAGCTAGGCCTATTTTCACTGGATGAGAAGGGATCACAGAGAAACCTATAAAGTTCTAACAGTACTAGACAGACTAGATACAGAGAGGATGTTCTTGATGGCTAGAGAGCCCAGAATAAGGGGTCACAGTCTCAGGATATGGGATATGCTATTGAGAACCAAAATCAAAAGAAATTTCTTCACACACAGCATGGTTAATCTGTAGAATTCTCTACCTCTGAAGGCAGCCGAGGCAAAGACATTAAATATATTCAAGACGAAGGTAATATATACAGTATTTCTTACTGCCAAAGGGATCATAGATTCATAGAGTTATAAAGCTCAGAAACAAGCCATTCAGCCCAACTTGTCCATACTGACTAAGTTGTCTACCTCACCTGGTCCCATTTTCCTGCATTTGGCCCGTATCCCTCTAAATCTTTCCTATTCATGTACCTGTCTAATGTCCTTTAAAATGTTGTAATTGTACCCATCTCTACGGCTTCCTCTGGAAGCCCGTTCTACATACCCACCACCCTTTGTGTGGAAATAGTTACACCTGAGATCCCTTTTAAGTTTTTCCCCTTTCACCTTAAACCTACCCCCTACCCTGGGAAAAAGACTGTGACTATTCACCTTATCTATGCCCCTCATGATTTTATTTACCTCTGTAAGATCATCCCTCAGCCTCCTTTGCTCCAGGGAAAAAAGCTCCAGATTATCCAGCTTCTCCTTATAATTCAAGCCCTTCAGTCCCGGTAACATCTTTGTGAATCTTTTCTACACCCTTTCCAGCGTAATGACATCCTTCCTATTGCTGGGCGACCAGAACTGCACACACAACTCCAGGTGTGGTTTCACCAATGACTTGTACAGTTGCAACATGACATCCTAACCACTGTACTCAATGCCCTAACCAGTGAAGGCAAATGCCTTCTTCACCACCCTGTCTTTATGTACCTCTACCCCTAGGTCTCTCTGTTCTAGATACTCTCCAGGACCATACAATTTTCTGTGCAAGCCCTGCCCTGGTTTAACTTACTAAAGTGTAACACCTCATGCTTGTCTGAGTTAAATTCCATCTGCCATTCTTTGGCCACTTCCCCAGTTGATCTAAATTCCATTGTAATCATAGATAACCCTCCACACTGTCAACTATACCCCCAATTTTTATGTCATCTGCATATTGAACATTTCCCTTATACAATGAGATGGACTCTTGACCTCACAATCTACCTTGTTTGACCTTGCACCTTACTGCCTACCTGCAATGCACTTCCCTGTAGCTGTGACATTTTACTCTGTATTCTGTTATTGTTCTTACCCTGTACTACCTCAATGTATTTTGTAATGAATTGATCTGTATGAACAGTATGCAAGACAAGTTTTTCACTGTACCTCAGTACAAGTGACAATAATAAACCAATACCAATACCATGCCAACTTCATTCTCAACCAAATCATTAATATAGATGACAAACAACAGTGGGCCCAGCATTGATCTCTGTGGCACACCACTGGTCACAGGTCTCCAATCTGAAAAACAATCCTCCACGACCACCCTCTGATTCTTTCCACCAATGGTATTCACTGGCTAGCTCACCCTGGATCCCATGTGACCTAACCTTCCGGACTAGCCCACCATGCGGGACCTTGTCAAAGGCCTTGCTGAAGTCCATGTAGACAATGTCCACCGCCCTGGCCTCATCAGTCCTCTTCATCACCTCTTCAAAAGACTCAATCAAATTTGTGAGATACAATTTCCTACACACAAAACTATACTGACTAACCCTAATCAGTCCTTGCCTTCCCAAATGCAAGTAAATCCTGCCTGTGAGAATCCCTTCCAGTAACTTTCCCACCACTGATGTTCAGCTCACCACCCTGTATGGATCAAGAGATATGTGGAGAATGCGGGAACACGGAAATGAAGTGGATGATCACTTGTGATCATATTGAATGGTGGAGTGGACCCAAATGGCTGAATGGCCTACTCGTGCTCCTATTTTCTATGTTTAAAAGTAAAATGAAGCTGTGTTGCAGTGTTAGCAGTCACCAAGTGTGACCCTTCCCAGGATACAGGATCTCGGAAGATCTTTTGGAGGAGTTATGTGTTCAATGGCTCTGCATTTTCAAGGAAAGCCTCAGGAACCTTTGCCAACAGCATTGCATGCAGATATGCAGACACAGTACCAATACACTATGGCAATTAAAGTGACATCTGGCATTGATGATAACAGATTCAACTCCTTGCAAGATGAACTTGTACAAGAGGCATATAAAATTAATCAAAGCACAGTCAGGGCATTCCTTCATTAGGATGTCCTCTCTCACACAACATCCAAATCCATCCACTTCAGTATCACCTGCAGGCAGCACATCACAAAGGCAGGAACATCTGTTGGTAACACAAGAAATTCTGCAGATGCTGGAATCTGGAGCAACACACACAAAAAGCTGGAGGAACTCAGCAGGTCAGGCAGCATCTACTGGAGGGAAATAAACATCTGTTGGTGTTAGATTCTCCAGACTTAGAAGGCCATATGTGGACATGTTTGTCCTGTAGGGATTGACTAGATAGTACCAGACATACACAAATAACAAGCACTTTTAATTCAAGAATTGCTAACTCATCTGTTACGTGAGCAAGGCCACATCTTCACTCATTGCATCTGGCAGCATCAGATGCTAGGTTTTACATGCTGTTTTCATTAACTGCTTGACCACTGTGACAACATTTCAGATGCAGGTTCATCCGGGCAACCCACTAGACAAAAATAGACTTGCACGGACTTGGAAATTTATGGAGCTCTCTGAACAGTGGCACTGAGGGAGTACTTCAGCACAAGAATCCCAACAGTTCCTGAAGGCAGCTCGCCACCATTGACACAAGGACGATTGTGGAACAGCAATAAATCCTACTCTTGCATTTGGTCAATAAAGTCCTGCTATGAATTACCCCAAACTATGGTCACAATTTCCAAGAGGTTTTCAGATTCTGAATTGTTATTCTTTTTATTGGACTCTGGTACCCCTCCTGGCTCCTCCTACCCTGCAGGACAATAGAGAACCAGATGGGTTTTTATGACAATCTGCTAGTTTTACGGTCACCATTACTGACACTGACTTTTTATTTCAGATGTATTTACTTACTTGAATATAAATTCCCCAGTTGTCCTGAAGGGATTTAACTCACTAGCTCTGAATACTTATGCATCCCATGATCTATAGATCTACTCCTTCTTTCTTTACTTTCACCTCTGTCCATGTCTCCTGTTTCCCCTTCCCATTTCTCTCATTTTGCTCCATTGGTTCCTCTCTCCCAATTTACCTTCACTTCTTCCTTTCTCCTGCTATTCTATCAGTTGCTTTTCCTTCCCCTGTTACTCCTAATTCCACTTTTTGTCATTGGTTCCGAGTGCTGGCCCTCGATTCGGCCCCATTGATGGTGCTTTGTTGTGCAGCACGTGGATTCTATGCACCACTAATCACATAATGACACACACCTGAGTCCCATCAGGAGACTAGCATAAGAACCCTGGTTTCACTAGCGCTAGTTGTCAGAGTATTGGTCCACTTCAGGGTATTCTTTGTCTCTTGGCTGCTTGGAGCTTTCAACTCTAGAGCAGTCCTGGTTTTGCTGTGTCTCCTTGAAAATCCTGCTTCTGTGTCGGGACTCTGTCTCAGAGCCCCGAGGCAAGATTCCTTCTGGTCACCGCCTGTGTTCGGTTCTGAGGAAGCATCCTGACTCCAGTCTCGTACTGGGGTTCTGCATTTGGGTTCTCTGCGATCTCGTGTGACATTGTGACACTTCTTTTCCCCTCTTCCTCTTTGCTTCTTGTATGGCATTGAATTGCATGGTATTTACTGCATGGGAACATAGTATTCACGTTATGTTCTAACCAGTAAGTGGTGCAGCTAGCAGATCCGCTACCTCACAGCACAAGTGACCTGGGTTCAATCCTGACTTCAGCTGCTGTCTGTGTGGAGTTTGCATGCTCTACCTGTGACTGTGTGGGTTTCCTCCAGATGGTTTCCTCCGACATCCTAAAGATTTGCAGGTGATAAATCCTATAAATTGACCACTATAAATTGCCCCTAGTGTGTAGGTGAATGGGTAGATTCTGGAGAGAGTTGATGAAAATGTGGGGAAAAGAAAAGAGGTACTAATGTAGGATTGGTGTAAATGGATTGTTGATGATCAGTGTGGGCCTGTTTCCCTGCTGGATCTTTTTATGACATTATGATCTTAAAGGTTCCTTATAATTTTGTTTCTAATACTCTTTTTTTTTCTCCCGAGACTCATATCCTGAAAAGCAGAAAGGACCACAATGACTCAAACTACAGTTTTCATTATCACAGATAAACTTCTGAGCACAAACATTTTATTTGCAACAGGCATCTTCAGTCAAAACTCCAGTAATGAGCATTATGAATCCTGAGGAACAAAGGATCTAACCAAAGTCCTGGTTGTTTAAAGGCATTATGCTGTTGTAAGGAAAGTGTCTGTAACTAAGTTTATTGGTGTCTTTGTCAAGTGATAAATTCTATATTTACAGCTCTATAATGAGCTGACTGAAGACTTATGATGGTGGTGTTAGCTCTAAATATTTTCAGTGCAATGGGTAAAGAATTGAAATTGAGAACAAATATTTCCTGCAATCAGATTGGTAAAGGTTTGACAGGTGAAAAAAAAAGCACAAATGCATTAAGGTATAATTGTTAACAAGGCAATATAGACCACAGTCTTGACAAACTGTATGCAGTAGTATCAATACCTAGCATTACAGAGATCCTTTGAATGGATACCAGCTAAATGTTGTAACAGACTCCCCAGTCATAGGTCACAACAAACAAAAGAGAAAGACTTTAAGAAATCCACAGAAACAGAAATGCAAGAAATTATTAAAGACAGTAAGCATATCCTTTCAACAACTCCTTTGGAAAAATCTTTTAAAGTCATTATTCAAAATAATGTGATGCAATGTACTGAAAAAATTGGACTATAAACATAGTGAAAGATGTTGGTAAGTCTTACATATCACTCAAATCCTATATAATATATTTTATGACAGATTAACATTTTATAGCTATTTTGCAATGGAAAACATGCTTACATGCTGCAGACTATAAAGAAAATTTATTACTCAGGGGATTAAATAACCCTAAATAACTGTGATATAAAAGAATGAACCATTAATTAAATACAGCAGAGTATATGCAGTAACGGATAGTCTGGGTAAAAGCTCCCTATAGACCAAACATTAAAGAAGCGAGATGACTAAGAGCAGAAGGTAAAAAAATAACTTTACAGATGGAAGTTATGATGAATCTCTTATATTTTCAATCATTTGATATTTTAGTCATGAGAGCAAAAGAAATTGCATTTGAAATTCCAATAAAAAGCCCTGGGGTTTTCCAAATAATCAATGGTCTTTTCTGAGGAGTTGTCATTGCTGCAAATACAGACACAGCAGAGGTTTATCCTAAGCACTGATTTGTTTATTTTGACCCTTTGAATAGTCATTTAATGCAGTAAAGTCAATATAGTGATTCATTTGTACATCTTAATGTTTTAATTCAAACGGACATGGCAGCTGCTACAAAAACAAAATTCCCAGCAGATCAAACAGGAATCCACAATCTATTTTCAAAAATAATTTCATATTTCCACTGTATGAGTTTTCATTTATTTTTGATTGGAATTTACAGCAAATTTTGTTTCCTTTGCATCAAAAAAGGCATTCACTTCCTCTTTCATTCTTTCAAGCTGTTGAGCACATAATCTGAGCTGACATTCCAGGGCAGTGTTGCACAGTTGGAGGCGCTGTCCTGCAGTAGTTTAACTGGATGTTAAAGATTACATGTTCAAAGAAGACCAGAGAGTTATCTCAGTGTCATATCCAATCAAAGAAATCAGAATAATTTACAGAATATACAGATGAATTTACAGGGAAGTTAGATAAACACATGAGAGCTATAGGTTGGTGATATGGTTAAAGATGAAGGTTTGCAGGAGGCTAATGAAGATTACAAGGTATACACCATCTATCTAAGCCTAATGGCTGGTTTCTAGTGTGTATGTCCTATATAATTCTATGTGGCTATAAAACAAGAGGAGATCACAGCACAGGTTGGTGTCATTCAGCCTCTCATTCTGTGCCAGCTTTCTTGGTTCAGCTCCAAAGTAATCGCTGCCCTATTCCCTCTTCCCATCTTTTTCCATATCAAATGTTTACCCTCCAAGTGTAAGTCTCTGCCTTAACTGGCCCTTCAGCAAAGTCTCAAGTCTCTAACAATTCATAATAAAAAATGTTTTCCTAACCACTCTCTGTTCTTTCTTAGTGATCACTTCAAATGAATGTCTTTCTGTCACTAATTGCCCAGAGAAAGTAATCTTACCTCTTTGCACTAAAAGTTTCCATTAAATCGCTGTTTAATACTCCCTTAAAATAATGCCTGGGCCCAATATTCCACCTGTGTAAATTCAGGAATATAGATATGTGGAATTAATTATTATCATCTTCATAGCATGGAATGCATTCTAACAGAACAGATTGCTCAATTGACCCAGAACCTGACTTTTCTTATGCAATCACCCAGGAATAGAACAGACTAGTTGATGTTTTCTGTAGTCTGTAATATTTCTTGTCTTGAGTTAGTTTTTAGTGCTCAAATTTATTGGTAGAACAGAAATGTGTCTATTAGAGGTACAATTTAGTTGCAATTACTGTGTATGGGCAATTATCTGAGACCATACTACCATTTGGAACCCTCAACCTTTATCTACATGACAAGATTAAGGACCATAGATGGGAAGATGATTGGTAGAAGAAGGAAAAAAGGAAAAATAAAGATAAAGAAAATAAGAAAAGAAATTGGAAGGGCAAAGAGGAGCAATAAAATATCACTGGCAGACAAGATTAAGGAAAATCCCAAAGCATTTTCTTAGTATATTAAGGGCAAGAGTGTACCCAAGGAAACAGTAGGGCTCCTTGGGGACTACAGGGGCAGTCTGTGTTAGAGCCAGCGGGTGTGGGTCAGGTCTTAAATCATCTGTGTGCACCAAGAAAACAAACTTTGTAGTTGCAGTGCAGACCATTAATATTTGTCATATACATTAAATATTTGGATATGAATGTAGGAAGTATGATTAGTAAGTTTGCAGATGACATGCACATTGGTGGTGCTGTTGTCAGTGATGAAGATAGTCTGAGATTACAGAATGACACAACCTCTGTAAAGTTATCAGAGATGCCAAGAGACAATATCAGTCCAAAACTGAGTCCCAGACCAGCCATCAGTTGTGGCAAGGTTTACATGCTATAACAGGCTACAAAACAAAGTCGGGCAGCATCGTCGCATGTTTTGAACAGAAGGGTGTTAGATTGTCACCACCAACCCCGATAGCCTCCGATATACCTGAACCCATGGTCACCGTTGAGGACGTAAAAATCAGTCTTCTAAGATAAGATATCTTTATTAGTCACATGTACATCGAAACACACAGTGAAATGCATCTTTTGTGTAGTGTTCTGGGAGCAGCCTGCAAGTGTCGCCACGCTTCTGGCGCCAACATAGCATGCCCACAACTTCCTAACCCATACGTCTTTGGAATGTGGGAGGAAACCGGAGTACCCAGAGGAAACCCATGCAGACACAGGGAGAAGGTACAAACTCCTTACAGGCAGTGGCCAGAATTGAACCCGGGTCGCTGGCGCTGTAAAGTGTTACGCTAACTGCTACACTACTGTGTGAATCTGCAGAAAGCATCTGGCCCAGATGGTGTTCCTGCCCATGTCCTTAGGTCCTGTGCAGATCAGCTGGTGGGGGTATTTGCAGACATTTTTAACCTCTCCCTGCTTCAATCTGAGGTTCCCACCTGCTTCAAGAAGACCACTATCATCCCAGTACCTAAGAAAAACAAGGTAATGTGCCTTAATGACTACTGCCCAGTGGCTCTGACATCCACCATCATGAAATGCTTCGAGAGGCTGGTCATGGCATGCATTAATTCCAGCCTCCCAGAAAACCTCGACCCACTGCAATTCGCCTACTGTCAAAACAGGTGGATGCCATCTCCCTGGACCTACACTCATCTCTGAAGCATCTAGACAGTTAAAATACCGACGTTGACTATTGTTTATTGACTATACCCCCGCCTTCAATACTATAATTCCAAGCAAACACATTACCAAACTCTGAGACCTGGGACTCAACACTTTCCTTTGCAACTGGATCCTTGACTTCCTTACTAACAGACTGCGTTCAATGAGGATAGGCAGCAACACTTCCACCACAATTATTCCCAACACTGGTGCCCCACAAAGCTGTGTCCTCAGCCCCTTACTCTACTCCCTATAAACTCATGACTGCATGGCCAGATTCTGCTCTAACTTCATCTACAAGTTTGCAGATAATACCACCTTAGTGGGCCGTATCTCAAATAACGATGAGTCGTAGGAGACAGAGAGCTTAGTGACATGGTGTCATGACAACAACCTTTCCCTCACTGTCAGCAAAACAAAAGAACTGGTCATTGACTTCAGGAAGGGGGGCAGTGTACTATGTCAACAGTGCTGAGGTTAAGAGGTTGAGTTCCTAGGAGTGAACATCACCAATAGCCTGTACTGGTCCAAACATGTAGATGCCATGGCCAAGAAATCTCACCAGTGCCTCCACTTCCTCAGGAAGCTAAAGAAATTTGGCATGCCCCCCTTGACACTGACCAACTTTTATCGATGCACCATAGAAAGAATCTTATCTAGATGCATCACAGCTTGATATGGCAACTGCTCTGCCTGGGACTGCAAGCAACTGCAGAGGGTTGTGGACACAGCTAAGGACGTCACAGGAACCAGCCTCCCCTCCCTGGACTCTGTCTATATTTCTCACTGCCTCAGTAAAGCAGCCAGCAGAATCAAAGACCCCGCCCATTGGGACATTCTCTCTTTTCTCCTCTTCCATTGGGCAGAAAATGTAAAAGCCTGAAAGCACATACCACCAGGCTCAAGGACAGCTTCTATCCCGCTGTTGTAAGACTATTGAACGGTTCCCTAGTATGATAAAATGGACTCTTGACCTCACAATCTACCTTGTTATGGCCTTGCACCTTATTGTCTGCCTGCACTGCACTTTCTCTGTAGCTGTGACACTTTACTCTGCTTTCTGTATTGTTTTACCTTGTACTACCTCAATTCACTGTATTATGAATTGATCTGCATTAACAGTATGCAAGACATGTTTTTCACTGTACCTCAGTACAAGTGACAATAATAAACCAATTAACCAATTAATTAAATAGATCTGCTGGTAAATTGGGCAGAGAAATGGTAGATGGAAATTCTGAGGGGCATAGATGGGTTAGATAATGAGAAACCTTTTTCTCCAATGGAGAAGTCTAAAAGCAGAAGGCATAAGTTTAAGGTGAGGGGTAAGAGGGTTAAAGAGGATCTGAGGGTCTTTTTTCCATCCATAGGGTGCCTGCAATCTGGAACACACAATCTGAGTAAGTGGTAGAGAAAGGTACTCTCACAGCCTAGAAAAAGCATCTGGCTGAGCACTTGAGTCACCAAGGGATAGAAACTACGGAGCAAGAGCTGATAAATGGCATTAGTATAGATTGGTACTCAATGATTGACATGAACATGGTGGGCCAAAGGGACTGTTTCAATGCTCTTTAACACCATGACTTGATGTAAACCAGGGGCCTATATGATTTGAGTGTCTGAGGAAGGTTAAGTTAGAATGAATGTGGAAAAGAGCAATTTTCATCTCAACCCACATAATAGTACTAACTTGTTGTAGCTAGATAGGGGTGGAACTGTGAGACAGCTAATAGAGCTGCTGCCTCACAGTGCCAGAGACTCAGGTTCAATCCTGACCTCAGTGCTGTCTGTGGTGATTTTGCACATTCTCCTTGTGACCCCGAAGGTTTCTTCTGGGTGCTCCCGTTTCATCCCACATTCCAAAGCCCTGCATGTTGGTAGGTTAATTGGCCATTGTAAGATGTGCCTACTGTGTAGATAAGTGTTAGGATCTGGGGGGTAGTTGATGAGAACGTGGGGAGAATTTTAAAAAATGGGATTAATGTAGGATTAGTGTAAATGAGTGGTTGCTGGTCGGCATGGACACCGAAGGCTGAAGGGCCTGTTTCCAGGCTGTAAGACTCTGTGACTATGGAGATGAAAAATACCTTGGCTGGACCCCTATTGTTGGCTGTTTTTACTTTTCAATATCTAATGTTATTGTTTTATTATTTGGTCTTTGTGGTTGATTAAACCTGTGACTGATATTTTATAAGAAAGGTGTACTACAAATTTTGGGCCAATGCAGAGCAGTTCTGGTTTCATGTCAGTACGAAGTGTAGAATAAAATCCAATGTGAAATTGGCCAAATCAGAATTTGACAAGCAGCATGAAACAACTTCGAGGAGATGGATTCACACTTTTTCAGCTTTGCAGCAGTTGTAATTTAACTGGACCTGAAGGCATTTCCAGGCTACCTGACTGTCCAGCTAAGAATGGTTTAAATTTTATTGTTAACTGTATCAATGCTGGCAAAAAGGTGGAAGTCTTATTGATCTCCACTTGACATTCAGGCTGAACTGCACAGTATTACATTGAAGTATTCAGCATAGAAACAACATATCTGGTCTGAGCTGGTGTGTATGTCTGCAGAAGCTTCCTTTGGTCATCTTTGTCCAATTCTGTTAGCATAATCCTTGATTATTTTCCTTTCTATTTGTCCATACTGTATTTTTTCCAGTGAATAAAGTTCTGTGGTGCATGCAAACACCTGTGCATTAAACACGAGGCTTTGCCAGCCAGAGAGCTAAGCATGGCAAGGAATCTCAATCTGTGAATTCCTTCGGGCAGAAGATGTAAAAGCCTAAAAGCATGTACCACCAGGCTCAAGGACAGCTTCTATCCCGCTGTTGTAAGACTATTGAACGGTTCCCTAGTATGATAAAATGGACTCTTGACCCCACAATCTACCTTGTTATAGCCTTGCACCTTATTGTCTGCCTGCACTGCACTTTCTCTGTAACTGTGACACCTTACTCTGCCTTCTGTATTGTTTTACCTTTTACTACCTCAATTCACTGTATAATGAATTGATCTGCATTAACAGTATTCAAGATGTTAACCACAATGAAAGGGGATATTGAGAATGGTTTCAGTTTAGTTAGATGACAGTTTTAGATCTTTGCATGTAGATCCCTGAGAAATGTGTATCTATTCCATTTTTGTGCAAATATTGGACAGGAAGTGTTTTCCTTCTGTGGTGGGAGGGATCTTGTAAATAAAAATCATAGGGTCTTTTAGCATTGCTTAATTTCTGGCCAGGGTCTGGAATATATTGCCCTCTTTGGCACACCAACTTTCCAAGAATGATGCAGAGGTACTCAGATGCTATTGAAGAAATGTAACTTTTAGAAGTATAAGCTTAAACAGTGGGCTGTTTATAACCTTACTAAATCAATCTTTAACTGGTTTCCCAGTGACAGCAATGAGTTAGTCTGCAAACCATGGCACTGAAGCAATTTGTACCATATCAGTTGGGACTAAGCTACTGCTGCGTTGATATTAACATAATACAAATGATAGAAATGTTTCAATTTTTATAGTTTCTTTGGCAAAAAGCAGAAAAGGATCATATCACCTGGACACAATTTCTTGCAATTTCTTGTGTATCATTTTTCAAAGGAAGAGGATAATTTTTTCCTCAGCACATGCTTGTGTTTACTAGAGTGAAGCAAAATCCATCTATGGTATGTCAATCTTATAAAAAGCAGCTTTCAATGAAATGGAATGATAATCCAGTTTTGGATACTTTCAACCTCAAAGGGAATCCTCACCTTACTCCCACTCCCCCTCTGCTCCCCACACTTGTACCTTAGATTGTGAGCACAATTTGATATGTCACTCTACCTAGCTGGCATTTACTGAATGAACTGTTACTACAACAAAGAGTTTATTTAATTTATTGTTTAACAAAGGTTTCATTTGCTACCTCAAAAGGTAGAAAATGTAGTTCGAGATTGTCTTTCAAATACAGATCTGCAAAACCTAGTAATGGGTTGAGTCTTTTTGATTGGGTCACTGGAAAAGAGACTTAAATAAACATGCTACTTAAATTGGAGTGAAAAAAAATAATTCTCTTGAGTACCTATGTTCTTCCATCTGGCAATAATGGCTATTCAATGAATAACTTGTATGTTTTAGCTCATCAAAACAAAGGCTGTCTGTATTTGTTTTAAAACTGCAACCTTATATAAAGGAGATTAACTAGTGGAGACACAAGTGACTGCAGGTGCTGCAGCAAAAAATAAACTGCTAGGAGGAACTCAGTGGATCGAGCAGCATCTGTGGAACCAAAAGGATAGTCAACGTTTCAGGTTGAGATCCCACATCAGGACTGCTGACTTCCTTTCTCACCATCCAGCTGGTATTCTCCACAAAAGTTAAAGGATTACTGTAGGTCTCACTGTGCAAATTTTCACTCAGCAAACATTTCTTCAGGAACCTAAACCCTTTGTCAACTGGTGGTGAGCTGTATATGATTCTTCACGTTTGAAACTTCCCAATGTCCACAATGTATTCAAGAGATTTGAGACTAACTTCCCTCCCAAAAGCACAGAGAGAATTAGGGGAGACTGCTTCTTCCTCAGGTTTTATGAAACATATCAGGATCCTAGGAATATCACAAGTCCAACAGAACTAGTGAGAGTTCAATGACATTTTTGAAATGTCGCACAGTGGTGTTTAATTACATTTGGAGGTCATAAAGACATTTTCAAATATTGAAGTATGGTCAAGTGTGATGAAAGGTCATCAACCTGCAATGTTAATTCTATTTTGTTTTCCATAAATGCAGATGGAATATTTCCAGATTTTGCTTTATTTTCAGTCTTTGAACATACACAATACTTTGCTTTGGTATTTACTTTCTGTTTTTTTTAAGCATTTTACCTGGAGTAAATTGAGATTCATTTATTACTGCATCAATGATTTGGTTGAGGGAACCAAATGTCGTATTTCCAGGTTTGCTGATGGTGCAAAAGTAGGTGGGATTGTGAATTGTGAATTGGGAGGAAGATGTAAAGAGGCTTCAAGTGGATATAGTCAAGCCGAGTGAGTGGGCAACAATGTAGCAAGTGGAATATAATGTGAAAAAATGTGATGTCTTCCACTTTGGTGCCAAGACAGATCAGGATATGTTGATGTTCAAAGGGGTCTGGGTATCCTTGACAAAAGTCTCTGAAAGCAAAAATGAAGGAGCATCTGGCAATTAGGAAGGCAGATGTTTTGTTAGTTTTTATTTCAAGAGAACTTGAGTACAGGAGTAAAGATGTCTTGCTACAATAACCTACGGCCTCAGTGGATTGGACTAAGACAAATGTGTTCATTTTTATTCTCCTTATCTAAAGAAGAAATGTCTGCAGTAGAGGAAATACGGCAAACTAATTCCAAACTGAACAGAACTAGACTGATTCCTGGGATGACAGGTTTGCCATATGAGGAGAGATAGGCCTGTGTTCTGTAAAGTTTAGAAAAATGAGAGTTGATCTCTTTGAAACTTGCAAAATTCTTATAGGGTGGCTGCAGGGAAGATGATTCCCCTCACTGAGTAATCAGTCTCAGGATACTCTAAGACATTTAGGACTGAGAAGACGAAAAATGCCTTCACTTAAAGGGTTGTGAATATTTGAATTCTTTATCCCAGAGAGTTATTACAGTTCAGTCATTGTGCTCATTTAAAACAAAGGTTGGTAGACTTGTGGATATCAAAAGAATCAAGGGACTTGTGGATAGTGCAGGAAACAATACTAAGATAGAAGATCAGCCATTGTCTTGATGAATGGAGAAGCAGGTTTGAAAGGCCAGATGACCTACTGTTGCTCCTAATTCTGATGTTCACAGTGGTAGATGTCTTACGATAGTTAAAAAATGCATAGGTAATTTGTGGTTATTAAATGACCAAGAAAACATTGAGAGTTAGGGAAAGATTTATTAGTTCAACCAGCCTACTAGAAGCTGGAATGTAGATGGATGCAAATCCCAACCAAAAGGAGAAAACAGTATCTTAAAATTTCTCCTGATCCATGTTCAAAACTAGTCCAGGTGGTCACTCCAGTATTCATTAAAATTTTATAATTCCAGAAATCTGTACAGTTGGTATTTTTCTTTTAACACATGTATTGAAATGGATTTTTTTCTGAAATGAGATGCATTTACAGTTATTTCTGGGCTAACCCATTTAGGAAATTCAACCTGGCATGCCCAGTCACAAATCATCCTTGCACTGATAGGAGGTTTATGAGTCAGATGAACATCCAGTGGTGTCACTCCAGGAGATATGTACCTTTTGTGTGTCACCCTGGAGCTTTGATCTGCAATGTGCCTGTCATTGGGCACCCTTAAGCAGGCAGCTTTTAGTCATGCCACTGTCTCTGCACTTGCACGAATTAGAGAGAGCTTCCCTGAGCAGATTCTAGTCTGGGTCTGGGAAACCTACTCAGCTGGTACTCTTTAATTTAGTTACTTATCTGCACTCCTCAATCCCCTACTCAACGCTTTCCCAGCTCACAGTGACTACCCATACCCCTCCCCAACCTCCAAAACAACTCTCCCTCCCATATCCTGTTCCTCTAACTCCAAGACATGATCCTCCAGTGCAAGGCCATGATCCTCCTTCCCAAAGCCTCAAACCTGCAAGACAACTTTAACCCTCCAGTAGGCCTAAATCTACTGACACAGTCACAACACTCCCATCCCCTGGCCCCATTCACCCACCTCACGGACTTAATCCAGCAACAGACCACTGACCACAAGGTCTTTCTCTCTCTCTCTCTTGTAATTCCCAAGACCTAGCGACCTGAGCTATTTTCCTTCGAGCAATCTGTGACAGTGCCTAGTGCAAAATAAAGAGTGCAAATACAGCCGAATAAATTTTTAAGCAATGGGCCCATGACCAAAATTATAGACATTGTGTAACAATGACATAACATATTCTTGTGTGTTCCAAACAATTTCTAGGCCATGGTTCCTGACCTTGATATCAACTGATCCCTGCCCAGCCTGAAATAGACCTGTTCTTCCTTGAAGGAATTCAGTGAATCAACATTTACCTCATATTATTCCTACACATTCTCTCATTGCTGCTGAGAACTATCAACTTTATGAGCTTGTAGACGAATGCTGGACAACAACTTTAACATCACTAGGATAAGTTTTGTGAGGCCCCATATAGCTACCAGCACAGACTTTAACATGCAACCAATGAACATTGGAAGATCTATCCAAAATGTAGTAGTTGTATGTACGGGCCAAATGACTTTGCAAAGTTCACTTTTCTTTAACTACTATGATCAATAAGCACAGCCAGCTATCAGTTTTAAATCCATACTCAAGTCAATAACTTGGTTTTGGCTTTGTATGCGTTCTCTATTTTTGCGACTGTTGCCATTACAAATGTCCTTCATTGACAGTAGCATTAATAAGTATTTGAACATTACTTTGATAGTCAATTTTGGGGGATGCTGCTGCCACAGTTATTAAACAGAAGTTGTTTATCATGACTTTCCCACTCTTTGAAATATAACTGCATTGTATGGACTGCCAGGAAAAGGTACTGCAATGTTTTGAATTATCACAGAGTTACAGTATTTCATGCATAGAAAGTGCATGACAAGGAGCAACAGTGCGTGGTTATGTACAATATTGGACCTATAAAATAAAACATCATAAGTGCCACAGGCCAATTCATTGTGTTTTTATTGCTTCCTTATGGTCTTCAGAGTTGGAGAGTCTTGAAGTGAACCAAATTAATTTTTAAAATCATAAGTAGATTGCTAATTATTTGCTTTTGTAAAGAAATAAATCAATAGTTGTAGTTTATCTCAAAGTATGGCACACATTTACATTTTCACAACAAGCCTATAAATGTCTTCATGCAGCATCAATACAGGTTAAAATAATTTCATCACTTCTACAATGTTATATGTATTCACTACAGACTCTCCTGAAGTAGAAAGTGATCATGGTCTTTTAATTCAATTATTCTAATATTTACATGTTACCAAACATATAACTATGTAGCCTTTACAATTAAATTGGTATCATTTATTTGCTTTATGTTCTAATTTACATATTTTTTAAAAGAATTATTTTGCCATGGGTCTTCCTTGCAATGATCTCCAGTTATTTTTTTCAGGATAGTCAATGCCCAGCACTACCTGCCACTTATCAGCACATGCCTGGATGTTGTCAAGGTCTTACTGCATGAGACCATGGGCTGATTCATTTACTAAGGAGTTGGAAGTGGAATTGAACATCATGTGATCACCATTGAACATCCCCATTTTTGATCTGGTGATAGAAGTAAGGTCATTGATGAAACAGATGAAGATGGTTGGGCCAAGGACATAGGCCTGAGTAAGTCCTCCAGAGATGTCCTGTGGCTGGAATAATTAACCTTCAACAACTACAACCATTTCGCTTTGTGCAAGGTATGACTACAGATGTGGGAGTAGGTTCCCTTAATGCCTAGTAAAGTCAGTTTCATCAGTGCTTCTTGATACTACACCCTGTCAAAAGCTGCATCGATGCCAAAAGCAGTTCTTCTCAATGTACTACTTGAATTCAACTCTTGGTTCTTTGTTTGGATCAAAGTTGCGGTGAAGCTTGGAGCCCAAAGTCCTGGTACAATGAAAATCTGTGTGTCAGTCAGCAAGTTATTGATGAGCATGTGCTGCTTGATAGCTTTGTCGATGACAACTTCCACCACTTTACTTTTGATTAAGAGTAGTCTGTTTAGTTGGTAATTACCTAGATTGGATTTGTCCTGCTTTTGGTGAACAAGACATACACGGGCGATTTTACCCATTGTTGGGTAGATGCCAGTGTTGTCACGATAGCGGAAGAGCTTGGCTCAAAGCGCAACACACTCTGGAGTGTAGATGTTCAGTACAGCTGGTATGTTGTCTTGTCCCATAGCTTTTCCTGTATCCAGTGCGCTCAGTCATTCCTTGATATATGTGGACTGAATCAAACTGAATGGAGACTGGCTTCTGTGTTGGTGGGGACTTCAGGAGGAAGCAGCGACTTGTCTGAACATGAGTAGCAATGCCTCAGCCTTGTCTTTAGCACTCACAGGCTAGGTAGGTCCTGTCATCACTGAGGATGGGGATATTCCTGGAGTCTCCTTTTCCCATTAGTTGTTTACTTATTCATCACCATTCATAACTGGATATGGTAGAAATGCAGAGCCTTGATCTGATCCACTGGATGTCAGATTGCTTAACTCTAGCCATGGCATGTTGTTCTTGTTGTTCACAACATATGTGATCCTGCATTGCAGCTTCACTTGTCTGGTACTTCATTTCTAGGTACACCTGATGCTGCTCCTGGTAAGCTCTTCTGGACTCCTCATTGAACCACAAGTGGTTCGATGAGGTTGACAATAATGTATGTTGAGGGATAATCTCTGCCACGAGGTCACAAGTTGTGCAGATGTACATTCCTACTACTGATTGTCCGCACTGATTCAAGGCTGCCCACTTTTGAACTGCCAGGTCTGTCCTGAGTCTTTACCATTTAGTGCGATTGTATTGCCAACAACACAATGGAAGGTGTCCTCGGTGTAAAGATGGAACATTGTCTGCACATAAACTGTGAAGTAATCACTTCTATCAGTGTTATCATGGACAGGTGCATCTGCCACAATGTCAAGTAGATTTATCCTTTGTGCCGGTTTGCTCAGTACCTGCTGCATACCCAGTATGGCAGTCATGTCCTTCAGGACTTTTGAAGAGTTCTAGTGCTAGAATGGACAGTGAAATCCTCTACCCACTGTACATTCTGTACCCTTGCTCCTTTCAGTGCTCTTTCCAAGTGTTGTTCACTGTGATTCATTAGCTGATGAAGGAGATTAGTAGCTAGTAATTAATACAAGACTTCCTTGCTCATGTTTGACCTGATACCATGAGATTTTATGGTACTTAGATTCAATGCTGAGGAATCCTTAGCCTACTCCATTGCCTGTGCACCTTTGGGAATATGATTGAGAAGTCTGGTACAATGTTTGTAGCTTATGATTCTGTGAGTATGACTATATCAGACTGTTGCTTGACTAGGCTGCGGACAGCTCTTCCAATTTAGACACAAGTTCCCAGATGTTTGTGAGGAGGACTTTGCAAGGTTGACTTTGCCATGCCCATCATTACTGAGACTAGTTTGTTGGCTCTCCAAAAATATTAACTGAATTTAAATTCCACAGTTTCAATGGTGGGATTTCAATTCAGAGACTTGCACTGTTAATCCATGCATCTGGATTACTAGTCCAGTAATTTAACCACTGTATCACCAATATATCCACATCTATATTACTGTGTACAGTTTTGTTCTTTTTATTTAAGGAAAGATGTTAATGTGTTGTAAGCAAGCCAAGGATTACTTGCCTGGAAATGGTGGGTTGTCTTACAAGGAAAGGTTAGACAAGCTAGATTTGTATCTCCTGTAATTTAGAAGAGGACACTTAATTGAAGCATATAAATCCTGAGGGTAGGTGTGGAAAGCATTTTGCCTCTTGCAGGAGAATCTATAACCAGAGGTCACTGTTTAAAAATAATAGCTTGACATTTAAAGCATAGATACGTTTTTTTTCATGTATAACTTATACTGTGTGCTGTCTGACTCTACGTGCCTGTGATGCTGCTGCAAGTAAGTTTTTCATTGTACCTGGACCTCACCGTACTCATGCTTATGACCATATGAGACTTGACTCGAGTCTTTGGAATTCTCTTCTTCAAAGGACGGTGGAAACAGAATCACTGAACGTAGAACATAGAACTTAGAACATTACAGCCACAGTACAGGCCCTTTGGACCACGATTTTGTGCCGACATATTATCCTGCTCTAATATCTATCTAACCCTTCCCTCCCACATAGCCCTCCATTTCTCTATCATTCATGTGTCTATCTAAGTCATTTAAATGTCCTTAATGTATCTGTCCCCACAACCTCTGCCTGTAGTGTGCTCCACGCACCCACCACTTGCTGTGTAAAAAAACTTAACTCTGACATCCCCCTTATATCTTCCTCCAATCACCTTAAAATTATGGCCCCTCATGTTAGCCATTTTCGCCCTGGGAAAAAGTCTCTGACTGGGCACTTGATCTATGCCTTTTATCATCTTGTACACCTCTATCAAGTCACCTCTCATCCTCCTTCTCTCCAAAGAGAAAAGCCCTAGCTCACTCAACTTGTCCTCATAAGACATGGTCTCCAATCCAGGTAGCATCCTGGTAAATCTCCTCTGCACCCTCTCTAAAGCTTCCACATCCTTCCTATAATGAGGTGACCAGAACTGAACACAATACTCCAAGTGTAGTCTAACCAGAGTTCTATAGAGCTGCAACATCACCTCTCAGCTCTTGAACTCAGTACCCGACTAATGAAGGCCAACACACCATACGCCTTCTTAACAACTCTATCAACCTGCACGGCAACCTTGAGAGATCTATGGACATAGACCCTAAGACCTCAAGATTTGCCTTGAAGCAGAAACTGACAGATACATGATGGGGGGGGGGGGTGGGGGAGGTGGTGTGGCTGGGGGGTGAAAGATTACCAAAGTTATCAGGAATGCAGAGCTGAGGGGCCATGAATTCATTCAGATCAGCCATGAATTTTTCAGGTAGTGAAGGATACTTGAGGAACTCCTGCTCCTAATTCATATGTTCATGCAAATTATGCTTTTGTGGTGTAATGCCCCAAAAATACTGTTCAGTGCATACACTTACATGCCAATTGGCACATGTCATTTGTAGGTGTCTCTTAAACAATGCTTAGACCTCTCAAGTATGCAAATTAGAGGTTTAGGACCTAGTGAAGGATTCTACTGAGAGATTATTCTGTGATCACGCACTGACAAGTATATTAATAATATATCCTGTATGGTGTCAGTAGGTGCAACAGTAATTCTTTAAATACACAGGGCTGGTTATGCATCCCCTCACCCACCCCATAATTAATTGCCTCTATTGCCCCCAACATACTGCCTGCAGACTATGTTTCAGGCTAGTTGTTTACAAAGCCCAAGGACCACTGCTATCCATCCTTGCCCTCTTTGTTTGAATGTGGGCTAGTAATCCAACACTGATGGACCAAGTTAAGATCTATTCTAATATACAGTATCTTAACACCAAAGGAATTACATTCCAGATATAGATGGACTGAGAAAGACACTGTTTATACAAGGGCAATTTAAGATAAAATATCTTTATTAGTCACATGTACTGTACTGTACATACAAGTGTCACCATGCTTCCAGTGCCAACATAGCATGCCCACAACTTCCTAACCAGTATGTCTTTGGAATGTGGGAGGAAACCGGAGCACCCAGAGGAAACCCACGCAGACACAGGGGGAACATACAAACTCCTTACAGACAGTGGCCAGAATTGAACCCGGTTCGCTGGCGTCGTAATAGCGTTACGTTAACCGCTACACTACTGTGCTTTGTTCCTTGGATTTCATTGTAGGTACCCTGGTTCATCTTCTATTGGACATGCAAAGAAATTACAAAAGAAGAAAACTGTTAAAGCGACAATACTTGAAATAATTATGTTTTACATTATCATAATTTAATCTAAATTGGCATCACCAGCATGACACTGTGTTGAATGCTATGTGACTGTCTGGCATTTAATTCTGCCATCTGATATCTGTTGCTGCCCACATCCCCAAATCCAATGACTCAGCATACCTAGGCAAGGTTCAATGCCAGCATTTGTACCTGTTGACTGAGTGATGGTTAGAGGACCACATCTAGCTCCCTTGCTCTCCCTGGTGTATTCTGCTCTCTTCTCCTGCAAGATGACAAAGAAGGAGAATAATTCCATGAGTTCATCTGATGAATGGAAAGCATTTGTTTTTAGTGATTGTGAGTGAGAGGAATGGCACTACAGAAAGAAAAGCCTGGGTTGGATATTGGAGGATGTCCATCGATAGAGACCTACAAAGTGTTTGGTGTGGGGAATGATCCACTTGAGTATGCTTGAGAGGGCAGAGTGAGGGAATCAAGGTGAGGAAATGTAGGGTGATGGGACTGTGGGGCAATGTACCATTGACCATACCTTTTCTGGTCCACTGAGGTCACTGATTCACTTCCTGCACTGGATCTGAGTTGTTACAAGTTCCCTCTGTTGACCATGTGTGTGACCTCTATCCATGTACTCTTTATCCTTGCAGTAGGTTTCTTTCATTCTCTGGGTCCTGAAAGGCACACCTATAGAGGGATTTCTGAAGCGGGGTGCGAAATCCATTGCAGTAGGTCTTTGTGTATATAACAAAATGCCAAGTCACTTCAACGTGCTTGATTGGTGCCTCTATAAATGCCAGAGTTGAAATGGGTCCAGGTGGGTTTCCAACACACTGGCTGATGTAAATCGTAAAGAAAACCCTGAAAGAAAATTATTGTCAAGGTGGCTAATATATAAAAAAATAACAAATGTGTTGTACTTACTTCTCAGTTTCCTATATCCTTTTGGGCCTAGGCCCTGCATAAACTAAATCCAGCTGAAGAAAATATGTTTTCTTTAACTTCGGAATAGTTCTTTATCCACCACATTGTTGGAGCTTTTATTACTTTCTTTTCCACCTGGCAGACAATATTTCAGATGTCAAAATTCAATATTTAATTGTTTCAGGCTGCTGAACAGGAGAACTTTTTCACTATGCACAAGAAAAAATTGATGATCCTATAACCATGCAAGAATGATTTATACTGGTGAACAAACCAGCAGCATAATGTAACTATGATGCCTGTCTCTGTTCATCAAACAGTCGCAAGACAGCTCACAGATTCCAGCTGACCAATTTTTCTGAAACTTTGAGGATTGTCCTCATTTTATGAGCTTCACCTGTCCTTAATAAACAGTTAGCCAACACTGTTTTCTAATCTAGCCAGGAAAGTCAGTGTAGGTTTGTTTTCAATGGAAAAGTTTTCTCTTTGGTACAATTAGTATAAGGACATCAACACCTCCCATTGATACAGGTCTGCAGATTCAATTTCTGAGATTATGAAGGTAGTATGCAGGCTAAATATGCTGGTGTGGGCTATGAGCATGCTTACAGCCAGAAGCACACCAAATGTTTTGAAATGCAGTTTTGATGGTCCAAATAAGCATACACCTCCGAGAAGCTCAAGCCTGAATTTAACAAGGTGCCACAGTGAATTTCAGATGCTTCAGTTCGATTCTGCTGACAAATGCAAGGTAGTTGGTTAATTGGTTTGAGTCTAGTCGGCTTCAATTTGATATTTAAAGTTAAACTCCAGGCTTAGAATCATAAAATCTTGAAGGTTTAAACTTTGAAGGAGACCATTCAGCTTTTACTGGAGCTTTGAAAGTACATTCAAACCTGGTCCCTTATCCCTGCTGATAAATTGTTAGTGTACTTAGCAGCAATTATTTATCTGCACTTGTGTTTCAGATAGTGTACAGTTGTATTTTTTGCCCTGTGCATTGATTTATACATTGTGGGAGCAGCTTTTGAGGCAAGATTTTACTGCAGTGTTTTTAATTGTCAGGGAGCAATGTATTGCAAATTGTGAACAGTAAATCCTTTGGCGCTGCCTCTGTAACAATTGGATAACTTACAGATCGATGACAATTTAGATACTCTCATCAATAGCTAAAAATCCATCTTAAAATTTTGGGAACATTACAAGAATTGCCCCTGTGCTCACTCCACATTCTCTCCCATGTGAAGGTAGTGCAAAGTTAAGGTAAAATTACAAATTCTAAGTTTAATTTCAAACTGTTTTCTAGAAGATATAAGCACTTACCTAGAATTCCTCAGTTTAGGTTTTGCCCAATGTAAGAATGTGGGAAAAAAAATTTTTGTCAGGGTTTAGCATCCCATAGTGTCACGTCTCCAAATGTAGAATTATACCACACTTTTTTGAGGTGCAAACACTTTGGCATTTCACTTACTGCCACTTCAACTCTTTACATTTGCAGGCTGCCTTTATTTGGTCTGCAAATTAGTTTCAAGTGCCTTAAACTTGTGAATCAATGTAATGGTTGTTTTCTGATTCAAACAGAACATCTTCTTTGTTTCCATCCCCTGCTCCAACAACACACAAGAACACAATAAAGCAGGAGCAAGCTCACTGCCCCCTCAAGCCTGCCTCACCATTCAATGTGATCATGGCTGATCCACCCCTGCTCTTAACTGCTCCTCTGTGCCAGATCCCCAATTTCAAACATTTATCTACCTCCACTTTAAATATTTCTAATGATCTAACTTCCACAACTCTCTATGATAAAGAATTCCAGAGATTCACTACCCTCAGGGAGAAGAAATTTTCATGTACCTCAGTTTTTAAATGACCTACCTCTTATCTTAAAACTATGTCCCTTCATTCAAAAGTCAAGTCAAGTTCAAGTTTATTGTCATAGGCATACATGGGTATATACCAGGGTGTATCCATACCATATATACGTACGGATAAGGTAAGATAAGATATTTATTTATTAGTCACACGTACATCGAAACACACAGTGAAATGTGTCCTTTTGTGTTACTGAGAATGTTCTGGCGGCAGCCCGCAAGTGTCGCCACTCTTCCGGCGCCAACATAGCATGCCCACAACTCCTAACCTGTACATCTTTGGAACATGGGAGGAAACCAGAGCACCCAGAGGAAACCCACGCAGACACATGGGGAAACTGTACAAACTCCTTACAGACAGCGGCCTTACAGACAGTATTCTGAGTATTCATGTGTCTATCTAAAAGCCTCTTAAACACCACTATCGTATCTGCTTTCACCACTACCCTGGCAGCCAGTTCCAGGCACCTACCACTCTCTGTGTAAAAAAACTTGCCCTACACATCTCCTTTAAACTTTCCCCCTCTCATCTTAAATGCACGTCTTCTTGTATTTGACATTTCTACTCTGGCAAAAAGATTCTGACCTTCTATATCTATGCCTCTCATATTTTTATAAACTTCTATCATGTCTCCCCATAGCCTCTGATGCTCCAGAGAAAACAACCCAAGTTTGTCCAGCCTCTCCTTCTAGCTTATACCCTCTAATCCAAGCAACATCTTGGTAAACCTCTTCTGTACTCTTTCAAAAGCCTCCATATCCTTCCTGTAGTGGGGTCCCCTGAGTTGCACACAATATTCCATGTGTAGCCTTACCAATGTTTTATACAGCCGCAGCCTGACTTCCTGACTCGTATACTCAATATGTTTTTTTTACCACCCCAGATACTTGTGTGGCCACTTTCTTAGTGCTTGACGTAATAGCCACTTTACTCCACACATAGATTTTAAGTAGACTCTGACAGAGAAACTTGCTCAGGACACCTGAAAAATAACACCCCTTGACCCATTATCCAGCAGTTTTCTTTTCATTCAGATGTCTTATAATGTACTGTTTTGCATTAACATCTTAAACTAATACTCAACAGATCAGGCAGCATCCATGGAAAGAGAAGCAGAGTTGATGTTTCAATTCAACAAAATCTCATTATAATATGTGAAAATTCATTGATGTGAAATGTCCACTCTGTTTTTCTTCCCACAAATGCCTGTATTCTCAGTATTTTCTGGTTTTATTTCAGATATCTGACATCTGCAGATATCTTTGCTTTTGCATTAACTTCTTTCCAAAATATGATTTAGGACTCAGGACTTCTACCTGTTCGTCTTTATTCCCTCCCTCCATTCTGTTTCTCTCTTTAGTTTCTGAAAGGCTGTTGTGTTTTTCCAGGACTCTTCCACTTTATTTCACATTAGTGTTAATAATTGACTGTAAGAATATATGAGGGCAAACATTAAAAATACCTTTCAGCTTAAATAGGTCACATTGTTATTTAGGTTGTCCCTTCTGCCTTGATGTAGAAAATATGGATGATGTGCAGAGGGGATGACTAGAATTGCCACTTTTGTCAGTGATGGAAAACTAATAATGCATAACTGACAAAGTAATAAGTGAGTTATTAATATCTTCCTCATGATTGGAGTAAAATAGCTATTACACTAAGCACCAAGTATTCATGCAGCAGGGCTGGACAAAATGTTGTTGAAGCTAAAATGATACAAATTTATATTCTTCAGTTTAACATTGATTGTAACGTGTGTTGTGCACTTTATTTCTGACTCTGTCATTTGTGCTACCTCTTGTCTTTTCCCTGAGACACAACTGAATTTTCTGCTGATAAACTCTAAAGTTAGGAATAATATTCACAAATTTAAATTCTAAATTTAGCTGCTAATAATTCAGTTATGGGTTTGGGATCTGGCACTGTTCTGCCGGTGAAAGAAAAACTGTTTCAATAAATGCTTTTCAACCCTTCGTCTTAGTGTGTAACAATGTTCTGACTGTGAGAAATGCAAATTCATAAGCAGCAATGTAAAGGTATCAGCCAATCAAACACACCTGCAGTAATGATCTTTTCACGCTTCTGAAGCAGCTAATGAGCCACATGTCCCTCTATAAATTTTGAGTCTGGGAAGCTAGCTGCAGAATGGAAAGTAATGGCAGAACATAACTCAATGACAGTGCCACAAGCCAGTCTCAGCAAAGGGCAAAGCAAGCGTGGGTCACATGTTTAAGGAGAGGTGTGGGAATATTTGTGGCAGAGAAAGATATGTTGCAAAGTACAAAGAAACTTTCAAGCTTGGCAAACTCTTACTGATGTAAAAATCGAAAATGCTAGAAACACCCAACAGGTCAGACAGCATCTGGAGGGGGATATGTAAGGAGAGTAGGTTATAATGAAAATCAGTGGCAGAATAGGATTGTTCTGAGAGCTGGCATAGACTCAATAAACTGAATAGTCTCCTTACATGTTATAGGGAAGCCTGTAACCTGTCATGTACCACTCAGATCAGTGTAGGACCTTTGTTGTTTGTCATATGTATAGATAGATGACTTAGATGAAAACGTCTGTGGTCTGCTAAATAAATTTGCTGATGACATAAAGATTATTAGTGGAGCTGTAGATAGTGAGGTTGTTTGCCCAACAATACAGAGGGATATAGATGAATGGATGGAATTTAATCCAGACAAGTGTGAGGTATTGCATTTTGTGTTGTCCAATATTGGCTGTATGTACACAGTAATCAGCAGGAGCCTTAGAACCATTTTTGTACAGAGGGACCTTTGGGTGCAAGTTCATAGCTCCCTGAAAATGGCAAAACAGGTGGATAGGGTAGTGAAGCAAGCGTTTAGCATTCTTGCCTTCATGGACAGGGGTATTGAGTTTATGAGCTGGGATAATTTATGCAGCTGTACAAGACATTGGTTAAGCCATACTTCGAATGTTTTGTGCAGTTCTGATCACTACGATATAGAAGGGATGTAGTAACGCAAAAAAGAATGCAGAAGAGACATTGCCTGGAATGGGAGACTTCAGTTATAAGGAGAGATTGGATAGGGTGGGATTGTTCTCACTGGAGTGCAGGAGACTGGAGTATTACCTTATGGAGGTTTATACAATTATAAGGACCATAGATCAGGTAGAAAGTCACAGTCTTTTCCCAGGGTAGGGGAGTCTGAAGGGTCCTGAAGGGTGAGGGTAGAGGACACATGTTTAGGGTGAAAGGAGAAATATTTAAAGGAGATCTGAGGGGATAGTATTTCACATAGAGAGTGGTAGATTTATGGAACTTATGTAGAGGAGATGGTAGAGGCAGGTACAATCACAGTGTTTAATAAGTATTTGAACAGGAACATTGATAGGAAAGGAATAGAGAGACATGGGCCAAATGCAGGAAAATGGAATTAGCCTAGGCAGCTATTTCAGTTGGCATGGATGAGTTAGGCTAAAGGGCCTGTTTCCATGCTGTATCACTCTACGACTCTGTGACTCTCAACTTTCACCAGCAGCTGAAATTTTACACTTCATTTGTAAGAACTTCCATTCAATCAGTGAGGCTTTTTTTTAACTAGAAAATTAATATTCACAGGATCTGGGCACATGTTGTGAATTGTCATCCCTAATTACCCTGGAATGGAGTGGTTTGCTGGGACATTTTACAGGGCATTAAAAGTCAATTGGTATGATATAATATAGATCAGATCAGATAAGGACAGGAGATTTTCTTACCTCACAGACAATCAGAACCATATGGTAGTTTCATGATCACCATTGCTGGAACTAGCTTTCTAATCCTAGATTTATTTAATTATTTGTATTTAAATTCTCTAGTTGGTGTGGAGGTATTCAAACTCATGTTCCCAAATCAAATGTCCAAGCCTCTGGATCCCATCTAGTGCCTTAACCAATGCACATGCTTTAATAAGTTAAATGAATGTAAAGCAGAAGGACGTTTGAGAACATGAGGCAAAGTATCTGTAAAAATATATCTGCTAAAATGCACTTTGCATAAACTGTACCGAAACTGGGAACTTAACAGGCTGTACCAAGTAAGGTGTTGAAATGAAATTAGTAGGGTTATGCAAATCACATTTTGTATGCAGTGAAGCAGAAGTAAATGCATTGTAAGTAGGAAATTCTGGAAACCAAATCATTCTGTCTAACCTGAGTATTTGCAATGTTTAAAATTTGTAACTAATAGGAATATGCACTGAAGGCATATGTCCATTAAAATTGAATGAGACTGAGTCTACTAAAGAAATATGGTATTATTCACCCCACCATGCTTGTGCCAACTTTCATAAAGAGCTGCTGGTTAGTCTGCTCTCCTGCTATTTCCCCAAATTCTACAAATATCTCTTTTTTAATTATTTATCTGATTCCTATTGAAAGTTATGATTAAATCTATTTCTGACACTCTTTTAAGCAATACATTCCAGATCCAAACATTTCATACAGTGAAAATCAAAGCTCTTCATCTTCCTCATTTTTTTTGAGAGATATGGTGTATGGCCTTCAGACTACATGTCTTTTTCACAACATTCCTACTGACTCTCTATTAGTGCTTAACAAAGTAAGAGTTAAAAACAGCTGTCACATTCAACAGAAACAAAAATCTTTACTTAAATTACCAATTCAATTTACATCAGCTGAAAATCAATGGTATGCTTTCTAATTATAATCTTTCAATGCAGAACAATCATCTTCCTAAATGCTTGCTTAGACAAGTGGCATGGCACTTGCAACAAAAAAATTACTGGAATTTATGCTTGTGGAAATGTGCAAAACATTACATTTAATTTTAACATGGCAAATTTCTTGTGCTGATTCTCCGAGTTCTGCTCTCTTTTGATTGCGAACAATCACGGGTAGCATGAGATCACTGATTTCATTTTTTTGACAGCATAAATATATGTCTTGGTACAGCTAATGAACAATGAATGAAGTTTAATGAGCATTTTAACAAAGAAACGAACATGCTAGAAATACTCAAGCAATCGGACAGCAATCGGACAGCAATCGTGGTGAGAGACAGAAAAGGAGGAAAATATTGGGGATAAAACACATAAGATAAATAAAGTAGGAGGGGAGGAGAGAATAACAGTGGAAAGCAGGTTAGATGAAATAACAAAATTACTGCAAGTGCAAGGTGAATGAAGGTGGTAATGGAGGAACATTGATCTAAGTTAGTGCATGCTAGGTGAAGGAGAAAAGGAGAAGCAGCTGGAAAGGCCTGATTTATTAAGCAGCACTGCAGGAGATCCAGATCCTCTTATAGTTATCAGGATCCACAGAACATTTCTTAATACCTGCTTGGAGGTTCTGTAAAATAACCCTCAGAAGGGTTCTGCAGCATCCTCTCAGGAGATTTGAAAACTATCTCAAGAAATGTGGCTCATAAAGTTGAAATGCTGCTTTATTTCTTGGTGACTGGATCATTCTGAGTGGCAATGACTTCTGCCAGAATGTCCAGTAGATTTGTTGCAGGAATGAGACATCTGAGTGAGCAAACCATTAACACTTAGAGTGAGATCCAAGAAGCTGGGATTTTTCTCCTCGGAGCAGGATTAGTTAATGGGAAACTTAATAGCAACATCCACAACAATGTAGAATATACTGGCAGTTGAGTTGGCTTTAAGATAACTGGCAGAAGTATGGGATGAAGATGAACAGAGATTGCCTAATGACAGGGGGTTGCTTTAATCTTAAATTACCTAACAGCATGGTGGGTGCAGATTCACCAGTAATATCAAGGGGAAATTGAATATATTTTCGAAAGGAAAACTTGTTCAGCATTATTGGAAATGAGCAGATGAGTGGGACTAACACAGACATAATGGGGTGAATGGCCTTTTCTATTATATCATTCCATAATTTAATAAAGAATACATTCATGTAGTGGAAGGAACCAATATTTTTAATGCATACCATTAAATGAACTGGAAAGGATTTCATTCCCTTGATGTCCTATTAATATATAACTACAGGCACAGGTTTCTGCATGTAAGTGCCTCGTAAACAGAAATCTTTAGTGTTGCCTTCATACTTTGGTAGTCTGGTGTCCCTGTACTCCTTCAAAATGAACAATAAAGTGCTGCCTGGCTTCTTGGTGACAAGAACAGCCAATTCTTCTACAGCTACTGAATACTGAGAAGTAACACTGGTGAAGTGGAGGAATGCTGCACTGAAGCTCACATCTGCACTTAAAATTCAAATCAAATAGGCCATCGGCATGTTGAAGGAAAGGTTTAAGTGTCCCTCTATTATATTCCCAGAACTATGTCTTGAATTGTGATGATCTGCTCTGTGCTTCATCATTTCCTTCAGAAGAACCCAGAGGAGCATAAAGCACCTGCAGCTGAACTACTGAGACCAAGAAGCGTGGACAGGAAGAGGCTTTAGGGCCTTAAACAGCAGCCAGGAGGGAGTTTAATGACAGACGTATTCAGGTCACATATGGCACAGTGTAATCTAATTCTTGTTTCACCACTTCTGTAATAATCTGATTTTCCTCAGAAACTCTACCAGAGACAGTTTATGCCATTAAAAGCAGGTCATATCGAGCCTGTCGACCATATCAAATTTTTCCAATATTTCTTTCAGATTAATTATAAATGTGATTCTTATCTCTCAAACATCAAGTATTTTAAAAAAATGCATAAGTTTAAAAAGCTTAAGAAAACATTTTAAATTACATTACACGAGCCTTTGTAGCTTCTAATTCTCCAAGTAACGCCCATTTCTCAGTGGGGTCTGGGATCTGCACTATGTGTAACAGCTTATCATGACAGACTGGAAGGAAAATTAGCCTTTTGACACTGATCATTTGCAGGTTATATAATGCTGGATGGTTATATATTCTGATGGTTATACTTTCTGTGATATTATAATCAATAGTGTATAATGTCCAGAGGTGAAAATGACTGGTGTCTGTTTTGCAAACATTTAATGGGATCCAGAGATAAATTTGTTCTACAAAAGCAGAAAATTTGACACTAACTGGTGTTATGAACTGGGCTACTATTGGTGAATGTCCCTTTAAGATAGAGCATAGTGGTGTGTGTGTGTGTGTGTGTGTGTGTGTGGGTGTGTGTGTGTGTGTGTGTGTGTGTGGGTGTGTGTGTGGGTGTGTGTGTGGGTGTGTGTTGGCGTGATTACAACAACAGAAGATAAAGGATGTAATGACGTTTTTAAAGCAGTCAGTCAGAGTCAGTCTGAAGGAGAGAGAGAGAGAGAGGGGGGGAGCACCAGCTTGCTAGTCTCTATCGATGGATGAGAAACAATAACTGTGCCTGCCACGACAATCCACATATGGGTTTTTGGAGTAATCTGGTGGAGTCCACTTTGTCGTTAACCTGTAGAGGGAAACAGGTATTTGTGTGGACGGCCACGTCTCTGATGCTTTTCGGGGTAGAGGCAGATGCGGTGGAGTGGTCACTGCTGAGTAGACACTGAAGTGTCGTTTGGGTTCCAAAGTGGAACATTTGGATTTTGTAATATCTCTATTTTCTCTCTACACCTACATTTTGTCTTCAGTCAATGGTGGTTGTTGAAGAAGCCTTTGATCATGTTTCACCTTATGGCTTGCTGAACTGAACTTTAAGAACCATTCCTGGACTTGGAGTTTGGGAATTTGCCACAAACACACTACGAGTTTAGTTTGTGGGGTTAATGCTTAAGGTTTAACATTTTTACTTCTAACATTCTAACATTTTTACTTTTATTTTTCTTATTATCATAAGTAGCTACTAATAAAGTTGTTTTTAACACTGAATCATGACTTGGGGTGTTTCTTTCGTTGCTGGTTCGTAACACTGGAGTAGATAAGACTAATGATCGTCCTCGAGTGAAACTGTACCAGTTATGAAATGGAACAGACCACTTCCATGTGCAATCTACGATGGTACGTTTAAACCTTTCCCAGCATTTGACACACACCTAATAACATCATTATTCACATAACTCCCATTTCTATCCTCAACACCATCCACTGGAGCTCAAGGCTCAACACTGTGACCATGATGGAATGGTCTCACCTGCACTCGGTTCATATTATGCTAGTTTGTTGCTTTTTTCACTCTATAAATGGACACAATGCTGATATCTGGAGAGTTGATGAGCCAGCTTAAGATCTCAGTGCATACTGCTCAAATATCTGCCAATGATCACATATCATGCTTAAAAGAATCACATAAGATATCCTTATTAGTCACATGTACATCGAAACACACAGTGAAATACATCTTTTGAGTAGAGTGTTCTGGGGGCAGCCCGCAAGTGTCACCATGCTTCCGGCACCAAAGTAGCATGCCCACAACTTCCTAACCCGTACGTCTTTGGAATATGGGAGGAAACCGGAGCACCCGGAGGAAACCCACGCAGAGATGGGGAGAATGTACAAACTCCTTACAGACAGTGGCTGGAATTGAACCCAGGTCGCTGGCACTCAAATAGCATCACTCTAACTGCTACCCTACCATGCCGGCCCAATCAGGAGTGCTTTCTTCAGCATTTAACAGCTGAGTTACTCAAAGCATTTCAATGTTGATTCTGCTGGAAGCATTCTATTACTGGAGGCATCATTAAGGCCAATGATTGTGATGGGGTCAGGGACCATGTGGTTTGCCAGCATAGCTGATTTCCCACAAATGCAGGCAGCCATTGTCTTCACACATGCAAACAAATGTGCTCCCCTTAATAATCAGAATAACAAAGGTTTTAATTCCCTCAATGTGTAGTTTGTGGTGGAATGTGTGAAGAGCTTAGTTTTGGTGAATAGTATCTGGGAAACAGCACTATCGGACATTTTCAGCCTTTGTCCTACTGGGACAAGTTCCAAGACAGTAGCAAAAACAACATTGGTCACATGAAGTTAAGACTTTATTGTCTGCATCAGTTTAGGATTGCCTTGGCCTATGCACCAAGAAGGGGTTACTAAACCAAAGAACACAGCCAGTGCCAGAGGAAGAGCAGTCCAGAGAATCAGAGACAGATGTCCTTGAAAAAGAGGCTGAAGATCAACCAGAGCAAAAAGAGCAGGAGCAAGATGGAGGACACTGGAGACGGTTGTCGGAGTTTGGTGGGGGAGGGTTGTTCCTGCTCAGCATCCACAGCCTCTTCTCCTGGAGTGTGAAGGAAAGAAGCATTGTCGGTATGGGTTAGAAAGGATTTTCTAATCAAGAGCTGCTACTCACAAGGAGCTGGTGAAATTATAGTCCACAGCATAAGTCAAGAGACCATCTCTAGACTCCAATCATTATCACTGATAAGGAGCATCAATAAGTAAACTGGAGAGCCGAGATGACACAATATTCCCCCACCTACACCAATAGTTACACAAGATTGAATTAATCTCTGTTCAACTTATTTAAATGGCTTGCAACAACTACTCCATATTTCTTGATGTATGGTACCCTATATCATGAACTCAGGCCTCCACATAACAGGAACATCCCTGTGAAAGTCTCCAACCTCTGGTGTACAGATCACCCTGACATATCTTGTGAAGACATGAAATTTCTTCCACGTTGCTCTATTGTACAGTGATTCTTCCTCCTGAGGCTTTAAATCAGGGCTAGGAAAGTCTATTTCACCACCACCAGCCCCCCACCTCATCAGACTACACAGACATCTCTCTTCTGGCCTGGATTTTATTGACCTGGACTTTCATGTTCTGTTGAGTGATTGTAAGAGCTCTCATCTTCTCCGCTGCAACCCCTACCTCTTCCAGGGAAGCCTTAATGTCTTTTGCTGCCATGTGGCTTTCATGGCGAGTGTATGGTGAGTATAACTTTAAGAGCTATGCTCTTTTCTGACTACTGAACAGCAGGGTGTTGGGAGCTGCACCACTCAATGAGGTGCTGTTCAGAACCACGTAAGTCTCATTTTAACACTTGTCCCTGGGTGTAAATCACTCTAACAGTATTTCATACCGGATTTTGGCCAATTTTGTGATACTTATCAGGGGTCTCAATTTGGCATCAGTACTAACGGGTTTTGGTGCATAAGAACATAAGAAATAGAAGCAATGAGATCCCTCTTATTCTTCTAGACTCAAGAGGGTATAGACCCAATCTGCTTAGACCCAGTCTCTTCTCTTCACAGGACAGACCCACCTTCCCAGGAATCAGTCTGGTCAACCTTTGCTGCACTTTCTAAATCACAAGTCAATCCTTCCTTTTGGTAGGGAGACCAGATCTGTATGCAATATCCCAGAATGCAGTCTCTCCAGGGATCGATATAGTTGCAGTAAGATATCTCTACCCTTCTAAAGTAAAAGCCAACATAGCATTTGTTTTCACAGTTGCTTGTTAACTTTCAGTGAGAACCAGGTCACCCTAAAAGCTACATTAAAAATGGGTACAACAATTTTTAGGAAATGATGTTTGAGGACAGTAATGAAGACATGACAAATGTATTTAGATTTGTACCAGCCTTAAGAAATTAGAGTAATACTCTGTAGGAAAAGAATTTGACCCTGTTTGTACATTCACCAAATGTGGAAAGGACTATTGTTTGAGAATTGGACATGATCTGTTCCAGCATGGCAAATAACAGAACTTATTTGATGCTAATCATTTTCTTTTGGGAAAAACAGTTATCATTTGTGATCATACAAAATAAGCCACAACCTTTCAAGTGTTTGGATGACTGGAAGATAATACATCATGGTCTGGAATGTCACATCTCAAACTTTGGTATTAGCAGTTAAGTCTTGACTCTAGTCTTTTATGACTTATAAAGCCTTCACTGAGGATTTTCTTTCCTGTTTGTTTTCAATTATGATAGTAAAACCATGTGAATGAAAGTTTGCCACTTTCAAACACACATAGAATGATTTCACAACTGGCAGAGAATGCTTATAGCATGTTTTGTGGAGCACCTTAAAGAATGTGAGTCCTTGTGCAGCCACAACTATTAAATTCTCTTCTATTGGAAGGACTCTACCATGTACTTACTTTCCAAGGTTTTACTCTTATGTGTGTGTTGGCATTTTTGTGGTTAATATTTATCTGTAGAATTCTGGAATGGAATCCTCTGCAAAGGATCTTGCTGCCATCAAACTGCTTTGCTGATCTTTTGAAATCATTAAACATCATATTACACTGGAGAGGTTTCCTTGGATACCCACTGCTTCTACCCCTTCCTTTCACGTGGCCTGCTGGTGCACTTACTGCTGTCTCATTATCCAATTCCACTATTGCATGCTAAGTCTCACTTTACTCAAAAGAGTACAGAGGTCATCTCCTGAAAGGATTGTTGCTCTTGTATTATTTGCTTACCTTGGAGGTCTTTTTTAAATCTTGTTATCTACTGTTTTTCTTTTAAAAAACTTGAGCTTGAAGTACTACAGCTTTGCCCATTGAAGTAGACCAGACTCATGCATTGCAAAAGCAAAATACTTCAGATGCTGGACATCTGAAATAAAGACAGAAAATGCAGGAGATACCCAGCTAATCAGACAGCATCTGAGCAGGAGAAACAAATTAGTATTTCAGTTGCTGACCTTTAATCTGAACTGGAAAAACTTAGGAAGTTTTCTATTGCAGAGAAAAGTGTGGAAGGGGAGACGGTGGAGTGAGACAGTGAACTAAAGGAATAGACTAGCATTCAGAAAAGACTGGAAGATACAAATGGTAGCGGCACTGGCTGGAAAATATGGTCAGGACATGGCTGGAGGAAGAGTGAACAGGTGATAAATGAAATCTGAAATACCACAAGAGGAAGTAAATAATAACTGAATGGTGGAAATGTGAGACGTAAGACTGGAATGCTGAATTATTTGAAATTCCTGAAATCATCATTGAGTCCTGAAGACTGTAATGTGCCTTATTGGACGATGAGGTTCAGTTCCTTGAGCTTACATTGGACTTCATTAGAATAGTGTGAGATGCCAAAGGCAAAGAAGTCAGGATTAGAGTGAGATGGAAAATTAATGCGAAAGGGACTGGAAGCTTGGAGTTGAACTCTGCACTCTAACCTTTTCGCTTTCATCCCAATGCAGACAGAAGTTCATGGAACAGCACATGAACTTCTAGAACAACACACAAAATACTGGAGGAACTCAGAGGGTCAGGCAGTATCTTTGGAGAGAAGTGTACAGTCGACGTTTTGGGTTGAGACCCTTCTCTGGTATCTGCATATGAACTTCTGTCTGCATTCATTTCTGTTTCTGTGCTGATAGACTTTGTGACTGTTTGACTCTCCGCTGGTCTTTAATGCTCTCATCTGGAACTATTACCATCTATGTCGTTCAATCTCTTTTGATCTCCATTCTTTCAGAGAATCATAAAACTATTATGACACAGAAAGAGGCAATTCAGCTCATCATGTCTGTGACAGTTGTAAAAGATCTACCCAACCTAATCCCATCTTCCAGCATTTGGCCTGTGGCTGCATAGGTCATGACTTTTCAAGTCCGCATCCAAGTGATTTTCCAATGTAAAGACAGATAATGGCAGAAACATAGATCAGACAGCTTCTGTGGATAGAGAAGCAGAGTTAATTTTTCAAGCTGAAATCCTTTTTTCAGAACTGGAAAAGACAGACACAAAGGTTTGTTTTACATTGCAGTAAAAATAGCAGAAATATTGGATTGGTCAAAGGGAATACCTTTGACGGGGGATGCCAGTGTTGCCACTGTAGGGGTTGTCTGGTCAAATGTGTTAATTGGGGGCATTTTAAGGGTGACAACATAGACAAAAAACGGTGTAATGTGTTACTAATAACACAGCTGTGGGACATGCCCAGAAGGTCAGACTGTATGGATGCAGAGCGGAAAACTGAGCCAAAATCACAGGTGGATGATATACAATGGAAATGGTTGGCTCTATTGTAGATAGAAGGAACAAGGAAGCACCCAGGAACTGATACCCACGCTCCCATCTTCCACATGTTCTGCAAAGCATGGAGAAAACCAGGAACTCATCGGGGGCCGGGGGTGGGGGTGGGTGGAATCATATGCTTGTACCTTGTCTGTTTCAAAAAGCAACTCTAATCTTCAATTTACTTTATTTTTAAGCAAGATTGATTAAATATTTCTCAAAAAAATGGTAATACAAAGGAAACCAGTACGTTGAATGTTGCATAGTAGAAATGTTCTTAGTTAGTTTGGTTTTTCTCTTTCATTCAGCTTTGAAGCCTTGAAACTTTGTCAAGGCCTGTGTTTTTGTAATACCCATTGATATTCAACAGTTTCTAGATAGAAAATTACCAGGTGAACACTGGAGAATGAAATTCCAAAACAGATTTCAAACAGCAGTAACTCTGAATAGTACTGAATTTCATCCCTCTGTGCTTTTAAATGTTATGTTTGCATCTGTAGTCTGCTATACCCTGTGGTACCCGAATGACTGAGTTTTGATACATCAAAGAACAGCACCTTCAAACACAAAGGCAGTAGACTTTGAAGTGTTCCTTTCACTGTGCCTTTTATTAAGGGAAAAGTAACTGTAGCATTTGGGATCAATGTTACACAATGGTGCATAGCAGCTTAAATAAATGCACTGTTCATCAATTTCTGACTTTTAAGCCCCATTCCCTGAGGTTTCGTTAGGTGATTGAAAGTCACATGATTTTGAGCACTTCACCTTTCAGTCAGTGAAGCTAGTTGACAACACCATAATGGGTTTCTGGGAAGGTAGGAATATGTCAAGCAGGGGAGGGTCTCTGACTTTTGCTCAGAGCAAGAGTCCATGCTGCTAAGTGTTACAGCTGTCAAGTAAGCATGAAGTACAATGATGGATCTAAAAATACTCCAGCAAATGTCACGCTCTGTGGTACATCATTACCCATGCCTGCATCCATCAGTTCAACACCATGTTAATGCATTTTGCATTTCAATTATACACTATAGAGAGCAAACGAAGGAAGAATTTAATAAATATTCCTGCACTTGGTTCTAGATATGGGTTTACAATATATCATCACACTTTAGCATGTTTTTATATTGAATGAAGAAATTCTTCATTTCTGTTTTGTACAGAGCTACAGAATTCTTAATGTATTGCAATCTTGTGATAATTTACTAATCTCAGATTATATTTCAAAAATACTAAAGATAAACAAACAAACAAACAAATAAATAAATAGAGATCAATTTCTTTATTTATTTGTCTATTTATTTATTTCTATAGCAGGACAGATTGCAAAAGTTATAGCAAAAGCACACTCTTTATGCATTTGATATTTTTATGTTTGAGAATTGTGAGAAAATTAAATGTTGTATCATTATTTATAACTGAAGAAATTAGTTGACATTATGGATGCATACTGTTGATTAAAATATAAAAAAGACAATTGCTGAGAGTACATTGAAGTTCCATCTTGTTAATGGATAAATTGTGTCCAAACAGAAAAGTCGATAGAAGTAAGCTCATCCTTCACCTTAGAGCCATGTTTCAGCACACATTGGCTAAATTTTTTGGAAATCTTCTCGCTAATTGTATTCTCTTTTGCAAGAGAATTAACATTAGATCAACCATATGTATGCAGAAATACGTCTCCTGCTTTTTAGATAAATTGAAGCTATGACCAAGTTAAGGCGCTCTACTTCCCTAACTTAAGATAAACAGAAATAGGAAGAATAAAGAAAAGCTGGAAAATTCAAAACTGCATTCCGTTAAATGCAAAGTGATATTTTGTTATTTGTTTGGATGACGTGAACATCTCTGGTAATGCCAGCATTTATTTTCCATCCCTAATTTTCCTGAATAGAAGAGTTAGTTAAATGTCAACGATGCTGGTAAGTACAGAAACATATATAGGCCAGACCAGGAAAGGACAGTGAATTTCTATCCAAGAAACTGACAGATAATTTGTCGTAAGTGTAGAGTCACAGAGTTGTACAGCACAGAAACAGGCACGTTGGCCCACCAGTTCCATGCAAACTTTTTGCACCTCCACTTGAATTGCATTTACCTGCATTAGGCTCATATCCTTCTATGCTTTGCCTATTCAAGTGCCTGTCTAATTGTCTTTTAAACATAATAATAATATCTGATTCTACCACCCCTGACAGTGAGTTTCAACTGTCAGCCTCTGTGTAAAAAACATTCCCTTCAAATGCCCTTTAAATCTCGTGTTTTGGATCCCCCTATCATGGGAAAAGATTCTATCTACTGTATCTATGGCTCTTATAATTTTAAATATCTTCATCAGGTCACTCCTCAGCCTCCTTCACTCCAGGGAAAAGACCAGCCTCTCCCATCTCCACCCATAACTTAAATCCTCCAATCCAGGCAACATCCTTCCTTTGTCTCAACGGGCTCAGGCAGTAAAGGGGCGAGGCGAGATCCACTTATCTATCATCCTCTTCGGCATCAAGAGACAGAGGCCATCTGCAACAACACTGGTGAATAGCTGGTAAGTAAAGGTAAGGTTTACTGTTATTATTATAAATTTTTAAGTAGACTACAGCTAGGCAGGGGAAAAAAGAAAAAAAAAGTTCAGATGGAGGGCATGGCGATGTGCTGCAGCTGCATGATGTGGGAGCTAGTGGACCCTGCTGTGGTGCACAGTGACCATATCTGCAGTAAGTGAATGAGGCTGGAGGAACTTCGGCTCAGAATTGATGAGCTGGAGTCGCAGCTTAAACACTACGGAGCATCAGGGAGGGAGAGAGACATGTAGATGCTGTGTATTGGGAGGCAGTCACCACCTTAGAGCAGGTACTTCTAGGGTCCAGGAGACAGAGAGATGGGTGACTGTCAGGGGAGAGAAAGAGGAGGGGAACAGGCAGACAGTGCAGAGGACCCTGGAGGCTGTTTCCCTCAATAACAGATATTCCACTTTGGATGCAGTTGAGGGGGATGACCTACAGGGATCAAGCAGCAGAAGCCAGGTCTCTGGCACTGGGACCGGTCCTGCTGCTCAGAAGGGAAGGGAGGAGAAGAGGAGGGCAATAGTGATAGAGGACTTGATAGTCAGGGGGACAGACAGGAGGTCCTGTGGACATGAACGAGAATCCCGGATGGTATGTTGCCTCCCAGGTGCCAGGGCCCAGGATGTCTCTGATTGGGTCCACAGCATTCTTGAGCAGGAGGCAAAGCAGCCAGAAGTTGTGGTTCATGTTAGTACCAACGACATAGGTAGAAAGAGTGATGAGGTCCTGCAGAGTGAGTTTAGCGAGCTAAGCAGAAGGCTGAAGAACAGGACCTCAAGGGTAGCGATCTCAGGATTGCTGCCAGTGCCACGTGATAGTGAAGGTAGGAATAGGATGAGATGGCAGATGAATGCGTGGCTGAGAAGTTGGTGCAGGAGCGAAGGTTTTAGATTTTTGGATCATTGGGTTCTCTTCTGGGGAAGGTGGGACCTGTACAGAATGTATGGGTTACACCTGAACTTGAGGGGGACCAATATCCTTGCAGGCAGGTTTGCCTGTTGGTTCGGGAGGGTTTAAGCTAGTTTGTGAGGGGGATGGGAATTGGAGGGGTAGGTCAGTGGAAGAAGAGCATGGAGTAAAGTCAGAACTAACATATAGAGAGGCTTTAAGGAAGGAGAAGCAGAGTACAGGGTATAAAAGTAGAAAGGTGGATGGGCTAAAGTGCATTTACTTAAATGCAAGAAGTATCAGGAATAAGGGTGATGAACTGAGAGCTTGGATAAATACGTGGAACTATGATATTGTGGCTCTTGCAGGGACTTGGCTGTCACCAGGGCAGGAATGGATACTGAATATTCCTGGATTTCAGTGTTTTAAAAGGGATAGGTAGAGGGGGAGAAGAGGAGGAGGGGTGGCGTTACCTGTCAGGGATACTATTACAGCTGCAGAAAGGGTGGATAATGTAGAAGGATCCTCTCTAGAGTCAATATGGGTGGAAGTTAGGAAGAAGAAAGGAGCAGTTACTCTACTTAGAGTATTCTATAGGCCCTCCGGTAGCAGCAAGGATACTGAGGAACAGATTGGGAGGCAGATTTTGGAAAGGTGCAAGAATAACCGGGTTGTTATCATGAGAGACTTCAACTTCCCAAATATTGATTGGCACCTGCTTAATGCCAAAGGTTTAGATGGAGCAAAGTTTGTTAAGTGTGTCCAGGACGGATTCCTGTCACAGTATGTTGACAGGCTGACTAGAGGGAATGCCATGTTAGATCTAGTATTAGGTAATGAACCGGGTCAGGTGACAGATCTCTCAGTGGGTGAACATTTGTGGGACAGTGACCACTGCTCTCTAACCTTTAGCATTGTCATGGACAAGGATAGGAGCAAAGAGGACAGGAAGATATTTAATTGGGGAAGGGCAAATTATGAGGCTATAAGTCTAGAACTTGCAAATGTAAATTGGGATGGTATTTTTGAAGGGAAATGTAGTATGGAGATCTGGTCGTTGTTCAGGGATCTCTTACAGGATGTTAGGGATAAATTTGTCCCAGTGAGGCAGAGAAGGAATGGTAGGGTGAAGGAACCATGGGTGAAAAGAGACGTGGAACAACTAGTTAGGAGGAAGAAGGAAGCATACATAAGGTTTAGGAAACAAGGATCAGATAGGTCTCTTGACGAATATAGGGTAGCAAGGAAGGAACTTAAGAAGGGGCTGAGGAGAGCAAGAAGGGGACATGAAAAGGCCTTGGTGAGTAGGGTTAAGGAAAATCCCAAGGCTTTTTTCACTAATGTGAAGAGCAGAAGGATGACAAGAGTAAAGGTAGGACCGATTAGAGATAAAGGTGGGAAGATGTGCCAGGAAGCGGTGGAAGTCCTCAATTAATACTTTTCTTCAGTATTCACCAAGGAGAGGGGCCTTGATGACAAGAGGACAGTGTTGGTAAGGTTAATGTTTTGGAGCATGTAGATATCAAGAGAGAGGATGTGTTGGAGCTGTTAGAAAATATTAGGACAGATAAGTCCCCAGGGCCTGATGGAATATTCTCCAGGCTGCTCTGCAAGGTGAGGGAAGAGATTGCTGAACCATTGGCTAGGATCTTTGAGTCCTCATTGTCCACGGGAGTGGTACCGGAGGATTGGAGGGTGGCAAATGTTGTCCCCTTATTCAAAAAAGGTAGTAGGGATAGTCCAAGGAATTATAGACCAGTGAGCCTTTCATCTGTTCTGGGACCTCTACTTTTCGTGATTTTCATTAATGACTTGGATGAGGGAGTAGAAGGGTGGGTTCGCAAGTTTGCAGATGACTCAAAGGTTGGTGGTGTTGTGGATAGTGTGGAGGACTGTCGAAGATTGCAGATGGACATTGATAGGATGCAGAGCTGGGCTGAGAAGTGGCAGATGGAGTTCAATCCGGAGAAGTGTGAGGTGGTACGCTTTGGAAAGACAAACTCCAAGGCAGAGTACAAGGTTAATGGCAGGATTCTGGGTAGTGTGGAGGAGCAGGGGGATCTGGGGGTTCATATCCACAGATCACTGAAAGTTGCCTCACAGGCGGATAGGGTAGTTAATAAAGCTTATGGGATGTTAGCTTTCCTAAATCGTGGGATTGAGTTTAAGAGCCACGAGGTAATGATGCAGCTCTACAAAACTCTGGTTAGACCATACTTAGAGTACTATGTCCAGTTCTGGTCACCTCATTATAGAAAGGATGTGCAAGCGTTGGAGAGGGTGCAGAGGAGATTTACCAGGATGCTGCCTGGGTTAGAGAGTATGGATTATGAGGAGAGACTAAGGGAGCTAGGGCTTTATCTTTGGAGAGAAGGAGGATGAGGGGAGACATGATAGAGGTATACAAAATATTGAGATGAATAGATAGACTAGACAGCCAGCGACTCTTTACAGGGCACCAATGCTTGTATGTCTTTAAGGTAATGGGTGGGAAGTTCAAGGGAGATATCAGAGGGAGGTTTTTTACCCAGAGAGTGGTTGGTGCATGGAATGTGCTGCCTGGGGTGGTGGTGGAGGCAGGTACATTGGTCAGATTCAAGAGATTACTAGATAAGCATATGGAGGAATTTAAAATAGGGGGATATGTGGGAGGAAGGAGTTAGATAGTCTTAGGTGAGGTTTAAAGATCGGCACAACATTGTGGGCTGAAGGGCCTGTATTGTGCTGTACTGTTCTATGATTCTATGACTCTATGATCCTGATGAATCTCGTCTGCACTTTCTCCAGCACAACCACACCCTTCCTATAGAGTGACAACCAGAACTAAACACAATACTCCAATTGTGGTCTAACCAGTGTTTTGCAAAATTGCAACATAACATCCCAACTTTTATATTCTATGCCCTGCTCTATGTGGGCAAGCATGCCATACACCTTCTTCACAACCCTATTTGCTTGTGTTGCCACTTTGAGGGAACTATAAACAGAGTCATTAAGTCATACTGCATGGAAACAAGCCCTTCAGCCCAACCATTCTATGCCATCCAAGACACCTATCTCAGCTGGTCCCATTTGCCCACATTTGCCCCAAATAACTCTAAACCTTTCCCATTCATATACCTCTCCAAGTGTCTTTTAAATGTTGTTAATGTACCTGTCTCCACCACTTCCTCTGGCAGCTCATTCCATACACAGACTACCATCTGGGTCAAAAGGTTGCCCCTCAGGTTCCCATTAAATCACTCCCCTCTCACCCTAAACCTATGCCATCTAGTTCTTGATTCCCCAACTCTGGGAAAAAGACTGTGTGTATTGATCCTATATATGGCCCTCATGATTTTGTACATATAGAGATCACCCCTCATTCTCCTATGCTCCAATATATTAAGTCTCACCCTGCTCAACTTCACTCCATAACTCAGTCCTTCGAGTCCCGGCAACATCCTTTTAAATCTCCCCCAAACTCTTTCCTGCTTAATGGCATCTTTCCTTTTGCAGGGTAACCAAACTTGAACATAATATTCCAAATGTGGCCTCACCAATATCTTGTACAACTGCAAGATAACATTTCAACTTTTATACTCAGTGCCCTGACTGGTGAATGCCAGCATGCCAAAAGCCTTCTTCACTACCCTGTCTACCTGTAATGCCACTTTCAGGGAAAATGAACTCCAAGGTCCCTCTGTTCATCAACATTCCTTCAAGCCCTACCGTTTACTGTATACATCCTACCTTTTTTGACTTCCCAAAATATATCACCTCACATTTGTCGAAATTGAGTTCCATATTTGTCGAAATTGAGTTCCATCTGTCAATACTCTGCCCAACTTTCCATCTGAGCTATATCCTGTTGTAGCCTTCCTCATTATTCACAACACCACCAATTTTCATGTAATCCACAAACTTATTAATCATACCTCTTACATTCACATCCAAGTCATTAATATTCTGTATATCAGAAACAGCAAGGGTCCCAGCACCAATCCCTGCCGTATACCATTGGCCACAGACTTCCAATCTGAAGAGCAACCTTCCACAATCACCCTCTACCTCCTATCACCAAAACAGTTTTGGTGTTGTGCTTAGCATTACTAACTATTTTTTTTTGCTAACCTGCTTATCTACTTGAATGTGAACTCCCAGCAGTACTGGTGGGATTGAAACTCGTGACTCTAAATAATGGTCCAGACTTCAACTGTTGGTCCAGTAATCGTCTTCACAGCTCCCGAGATCTGAGTTTGATCCTGACCACTGGTGCAGTCTGCGTGGATTTTGCACTTTCTCCCTGAGACCACAAAAGGGTGCTTTCCCTTGGGTGCCTTGATTTCCTTCCACTTGCCAAAGGTGTGCTGGCAGCTAAGTTAATTGCTCCTGGTGTAGGTGCGTGGTAGGGGAATTGGGAGGGGAATGGAGAGAAAGTTAAAAGGGATATGAAAGAAAAAATGGGATTAAGGGAAGGGAATGGATGGATGTGGATCCTATGCAGACAGATGGGATTAGTTTAAATTGGCATCATGGTTGGCACAGGTATGGTGGGCCAAAGGGACTGTTCCTATGCTGCACTGTTCTATGTTCTATGTTCTGTGTTCCTTTAGTGTGATGAGCGCTTGATGGTTGTTGTGGACCAAAGGGCTTGCTTCCATACTCTATGATTTTTAACCACTAAGCTACTGTACCTAGGATTCCAGCAGCCTGGCATTTATATAACTATATATAAGAAACCTCTGTATAAATATTTCAAACTGCATGTATGTCTCCCTTGAATGTGAAGTATAGTGCAGATATTTCTTAACACCAGATGGAGCCACACCCAATAGAATCTTATTTGGCTGTCAATGAAATCTCTACGGTCTTCCTTGCTCTCTGGTGCATTTCCATATGATCAAAGAGCTGTATCTATTTAAGTCAAAGAGTCCATTTCTTTCTGGTACTTTTCTTGACATTGGTAACACAAATAAGCATGCATTGTAATCTTAGCATTTTGACTGTTATCTTGAATTTAACTGATTTAAGGAAGAAGTGGATGGGGAAAAGTCAGATCTAACATGTAAAGAGGCTTTGAGGAAGGAGAAACAGAGTACAGGATATTGTGGCTATTACTGAAACGTGGCTGACGTCAGGGCAGGAGTGGATATTGAATATTCCTGGTTTTCAGTGTTTTAAGAGGGATAGGGAAGGGGGAGAAGAGGAGGAGAGGTGGCAATACTGGTCAGGGACACTGTTACGGCTGTGGAAATGATGGATGTTGTAGAAGGATCATCTCTAGAGTCCGTATGGGTGGAAGTAAGGAACAAGAAAGGAGCAGTTACTCTACTAGGAGTATTCTATAAGCCCCCTGGTAGCAGTAGAGATATAGAGGAGCAGATTGGCAGGCAGTGTTTGGAGAGAAGCAAAAATAACAGGGTTGTTATAATGGGAGACTTCAACTTCCCAAATATAGACTGGAACCTGCTTAGTGCCAAAGGTTTAGATGGGACGGAATTTGTTAAATGTGTCCAGGAGGGATTCCTGACGCAGTATGTTGACAGGCCGACTAGAGGGAATGCCATGCTAGATCTAGTTTTAGGAAATGAACCGGGACAGGTGAAGGATCTATTGGTGGGAGAGCATTTGGAGGACAGTGACCATTGCTCCATAACCTTTAGAATTGTCATGGACAGGGACAGGTGCAGAGAGGACAAGAAGATATTTAATTGGGGAAGGGCGAACTTTGAGGCTATAAGGAGAGAACTTGGGAGCGTAAATTGGGATGTCCTTTTTGAAGGGAAATGTACCATGGAGATGTGGTCGATGTTCAGGGAACTTATGTAGGATGTTAGGGATAAATATGTCCCGGTGAGGCAGAGAAGGAATGGCAGGGTGAAGGAACCGTGGGTGATGAGAGAGGTGGAAGAAGGGAGAAGAAGGTATCATACATAAGGTATAAGCAGCAAGGTTCAGACAGGGCCTGTGAGGAATATAGGGTAGCAAGGAAGGAACTTAAGGAAGGGCTGAGGAGAGCTAGAAGGGGACATGAAAAGGCTTTGGCTAGTAGGGTTAAGGAAAATCCCAAGGCCTTTTTCACGTACGTGAAGGGTAGGAGGATGGCTAGGGTAAAGGTAGGTCCGATTAAAGACAAAGGTGGGAGAATGTGCCTGGAGGCGGCGGAAGTGGAAGAAGTTCTCAATGAATACTTCTCTTCGGTATTCACCAAGGAGAGGGGTCTTGATGACGCGGAAGGGAGTGCTGGTAAGGGTAATGTTCTCGAGGTTGTAGATATCAAGAGAGAGGATGTGTTGAAGTTGTTAAATAATATCAAGACGGATAAATCTCTGGGGCCTGACGGGATTTTCCGCAGGTTGCTTCGAGAGGTGAGGGAGGAGATTGTTGAACCGCTGGTAAGGATCTTTGAGTCCTCGTTGTCCACGGGGATGATGCCGGAGGATTGGAGGGTGGCGAATGTTGTCCCCTTGTTCAAAAAAGGTAGTAGGGATAGTCCAGGGAATTACAGACCGGTGAGCCTTACGTCTGTGGTGGGTAAGCTGTTAGAAAGGATTCTAAGGGATAGGATCTATAGACACCTGGAGAATCATGGACTGATTAAGGACAGCCAGCATGGCTTTGTGAAGGGAAGATCTTGCCTCACAAGCCTGATAGAGTTCTTTGAGGAGGTGACCAGGAAGATTGATGAGGGTAGTGCAGTGGATGTGGTCTATATGGATTTTAGTAAGGCGTTTGATAAGGTTCCTCATGGTAGACTTCTTCAGAAGGTCAGAGGCCAAGGGATCCAGGGAAGCTTGGCTGTGTGGATTCAGAATTGGCTTGCCTGTAGAAAGCAGAGGGTTGTGGTGGAAGGAGTGCCCTCGGATTGGAGGGCAGTGACTAGCGGTGTCCCGCAGGGATTGGTTCTGGGACCTCTACTTTTTGTAATATTTATAGATGACTTAGATGAGGTGGTGGAAGGCTGGGTTAGTAAGTTTGCAGACGACACTAAGATCGGCGGTGTTGTGGATAGTGTGGAGGGCTGTCGGAACTTACAGAGGGATATTGATAGGATATAGAGCTGGGCTGACAAGTGGCAGATGGAGTTTAATCCGGAGAAGTGTGAGGTGGTACACTTTGGAAAGACAAACTCCAGGCCAGAGTACAAGGTAAATGGCAAGGTACTTGGCAGTGTAGAGGAGCAGAGGGATCTTGGGGTTCATATTCACAGTTCACGGAAAGTTGCCTCACAGGTGGATAGAGCAGTTAAGAAGGCCTATGGGATGTTAGCTTTCATAAATCGTGGGATTGAGTTTAAGAGCCACGAAGTGATGATGCAGCTTTACAAAACTCTAGTTAGACCACACTTAGAGTACTGTGTTCAGTTTTGATTGCCGCATTATAGGAAGGATGTGGAGGCGTTGGAGAGGGTGCAGAGGAGATTTACCAGGATGCTGCCTGGATTAGAGCGTATGGAATATGAGGAGGGGCTTAAGGTGCTAGGGCTTTATTCACTGGAAAGGAGGAGGATGAGAGGAGACGATGTAGGTATATAAAATATTGAGAGGAATAGTTAGAGTAGACAGCCAGCGCCTCCTTCCCCAGGCACCAATGCTCAAGACAAGAGGGCATGACTTTAAGGTTATGGGTGGGAGGTTCAGGGAAGATGTCAGGGGGAGGTTTTTCACCCAGAGAGTGGTTGGTGCATGGAATGCACTGCCTGGGGTGGTGGTGGAGGCAGATACATTGGACAGGTTCAAGAGTTTGTTGGATAGGCATATGGAGGAATGTGAGATAGAGGGATATGCGGGAGGAAAGGGTTAGATAGTGTGAGGGTGGTTTGATGAACGGCATAACATGGTGGGCCGAAGGGCCTGTTTCGTGCTGTATGGTTCTATGGTTCTATGGTTTGGTTCTGCCTGATGGGAGGGGGGAGAAGAGATAATGTCTGGGGTGAGAGGGGTTTTAATTATGTTGGTTGCTTTACCGAGGCAGCAAGTAGTATAGACAGAGTCCACGGAGGAGAGGTTAGTTTTCATGATGTGCTGACCAGTTTCTTGCTGTCCCAAGCAGAGCAGATGCCAAACCAAGCCATGATGCAACCACACAAATGCAGAGATAAATAACTTAATCAAGTTCCTTGCTATGCCTTCTGTTTGCTTATTTATTGACTACAATCCCATCCAAAAGATTATTTTATTAAATGATTGCTAAGCCATGGATCATTTGTTATTGATAGAAACACATTTAATGAGTAGACCAAAATTACTAAAACTTTGCTTCATTCCTCTTCTAAAATCAGTATTTGGTTAAATCTCAAGAAAAAAAAGTAAAATCTGCATAAAAGTGTCTGTTGCACTTTAAACATAGCAAAACTGAAGACACTCTTATCAGTCCTGATGTAATCAAAATGTTAACTCTTTTCCGCTCTCCACTGCCTGGACCTGGAGCTTATTTCCAGATTTTCTAATTTATTTCAGATTTTCTGTATGTATGTTCATTTGCTTTTGAAACCCTATCAATTTATGGGAGAGTCAGCAAATAAAAATTGACAGAGATCAATAGATTTTTAGATTTTAAGAGAATCAAAGGACATGGGGTAGATGCAGGTATAAGACAGCCATGATCTTATTGAATGGCAGACCAAGCACAAAGAGCTGAATGGTTTCCTCCTGCTTCTCCTTCTTATGGCACCGAGCTACTTAATGAACTATTAGAGGTCATGTCCCAGGGAATGGTTAGAATAGGTTTTAAGAAGAGTCTTAAAGGATGGAAGGGTGAAACCGAGGCCATTTAGCAACAGAATTCCAGTTTAGGGCCTCAGCAGCTAAGGTATGGCTCCCAATTGTGATGCAACCCATGATGATAAAGAGGGCAGAATTAAGATAAGGTAAGGTAAGGGTCACATGTATATCGAAACACACAGTGAAATGCATCTTTTGCGTAGAGTGTTCTCGGGGCAGCCCGTAAGTGTTGCCATGCTTCCAGCGCCAACATATCATGCCCGTACATCTTTGGAATGTGGGAGGAAACCGGAGCACCCGGAGGAAACCCACGCAGTTGTGGGGAGAATGTACGAACTCCTTACAGACAGTGGCTGGAATTGAACCTGAGTTGCTGGCACTGTAATAACGTTACGCTAACCACTACACTACTGTGCATTCAGAGTATTATAAAGCTGGAAGGGTGTACGGGGTAAATGGGGTAGGTGGTAGAGGCAGACCTGGAGTGCATTAGAAAACAAGGGTGAGAACTGTTAATTTGAAGCAATGTTTAACCAGGAGATGTTGTAGGTCAGAAAGTATAGAGGTGAAGGGTAAATGGGACTGCATGCAAATTCAAATAGTCAGAATGATCAAAACCTTGCAGAGTGAGATAGAGTGAAGGAAACCACCCAGGAATATGTTAGAATAGTTGTCTCAGGGTAACAAAGGCTGAGGTTTCAGCTGCAGAAGTTGACACAAGTGCCAATCAACATTGAGGAATAGGGGAAATAGGCAGTTTCATTGATCATATGGACATGATCCCTAGCATCAAATACATAACAAAGTTGTGATGATTCATTTTCTATTTCAAGGCATCACTGAGAAGACATATTGGGGGCGGCATGGTAGTGTAGCTGTTAGCGCAATGCTATTACAGCGCCAGTGATCGGGGTTCGATTTCCGTCGCTGTCTGTAAGGAGTTTGTGCGTTCTCCCGTGCCTGCGTGGGTTTCCTCCGGGTGCTCCGGTTTCCTCCCACATTCTAAAGACGTACGGGTAGGTTAATTTGGGGGTTTAAAAAATGGGCGGCTCAGACTCATTGGGCCGGAAGGGCCTGTTACCACGCTGTAAATAAAAATATAAAGTCTTTGTTTGGAAAATGGAATTTGTGAGAGGGAGCAAAAACAAATGTTTTGATTTAGTTGGAGGAAATTTCAGTACTTTAGAGATAAGGGAGGCAGAGATGAAGTGGGACTGTGTGTCATCAGTGTACACGAAGAAAACTTTACCATGTTTTTATTGTTGAGTGGCATCATGTAGATTAAGCACAGGGGAAGCTAAAGATAGATCTTTGAGGAACATGTGCAGGAGAAGAAGCTATGCTAGTGCTTCTCTGGCTATGACTGGATGGATGTAAATGAAAACAGAGGAGTTTAGACCCATCCAGCTGGTAAAGAGCCATTGCAGGAGGATAATATGGTCAACTGTGTCAAAGGCTGCAGATGTACAAGAAGGGATCAATTACCATTCTTACAATTAAACAGAATGTTATTTGTGGCTTTGATAGTTGCCACTTCAAGTGACAGAAACAAAAACCATATTGGAGGGTATAAGACAAGCAAAGGGGCAGAATTTAGGAAGCTATAATGCATTCAATGCCTTGGGAGAGGAAAGGGAAGTTATAAGTGGGTTAGTAGTTTGCAAGTACAGAGAAGAGAAGATGACAGCAGATTTGCAGGAAAGAAACAATATCTGGGTAAAGAGAACCATCAATAAAATCTGAGGAGAGAGATTCATGAACAATATCAGTTGATGGGGAAACTGGAAAGTGAAGTTGGGTGGTCAGCAACATAATAAATCATGTTTTGACTCAAGAGTATTTTGGAGTTCCTTTTTGATACGTACAAATTTTTAATGTGATTTTTGATAGAATATGTAAATACCACAGTGATGATGGATTTATTTATTCTTTTGGAAAAGTGGTTCACCATTTATATAGCAAGAAGAAAATATCCTTAACAAATGTAAAAACATTTAAATACAATTTTACAATTGCATGATTAACTTTGCAGTATTGGTGTCCCCAGTTAACCTTCATGGTAACAATCATCCAGCTTGTTATTTTAGGAGGAGCCATAAACAAGGAGATTTAAACATTTAATGAAGGAAAAAAAATTTCAGCACAAAGCAGAGCCTATCTTTAAATGAAATTTAATTGCTGTGACATATACAAATATACACTCATTTGTGAAAGCAAGAAGAAGTTAAATTAAAAGATATCTTCTCAATTCTTTTAAAAAAATCTGTAATACTGTAATGCCTTGAACATAGTTTGCTGGTAGAATAATGAGGTAGCAAAGACACTTCATTATATTTCTACTGCTGATGATCAGCTTCTACTGAGAACACAAGACTTGTTTTCATTGATCACTGGCCATCAATGGATTCAGCAAACAATTCATAAAGATTTTCTAGCAGACTTTCATCATCATCATATTTTCTAGTTTTGCAGCCATCTATTTTGAGAAATAGCTTCTGTGTAGTATCACAAAATTATTCCTGAAAGCTACTTTAGCTTATTTTTCTCCACTGAAAACAGTGGTTGTATTTTTTGTGATTGATGACATTTCTGAACTCTAAGTTCTATACTCTTAACTAACAAATATCTATCAATCTCACCATTGAAAATGTCAATTGAACCAGCACCCAAAGTCTTTTAAAAGAGTAAATATCACCAGAGCTTTCAAATTCTCACAACCCTTGTGGTCCCTGTTTTCACCTTAAAATAGCTAATGTCTAATTTAAGGCTAAAGTTCTGGATTTCCCAAAGGAAGAAACTTTTTTTTAAAATAGAATTTTCCATCTCAGTCTCCACTAAAACTGGTGGATGTATTTTAGTTTAAGACAGTAACATGGTTTATCCCTCAGTCTTATAAACTCAAAGGTGTACAGTTCAGGTTCTTTTGATCTGCCTTCCTTATTTCATTAAAGCCTTTAATTCTAGTATAATTCTGATGAATTTGTATTAAACCACTCTAAAGGCATCTTTCTTGAGATACTGTGCCCAAAAATAATGGGCCAAAGAAATCTGATTTAAGCTCTGTTCTAGTGAAACATCACTTCTTCACTTTGACCACCTACAATCCAATTAATGAGTTGTGTACGTGAACATTTAAATCCCTTTGCTCTTTCTCAGATCCTAGATTATCTATTCATTCAGTGCCCATTAATTCAGAACTTGGATATTCTTTCAGCAATATATATATATATGGTGAAAATCTGAGACCCTGTTGTGTCTGCACTTTTAAAGTGTCCCTTTTATCCAGACTCACTGGCCTGAATTTCAAACTTTTGATATGGTGGAAGTGGGGGGATTAAAGCCAACAATGGTTAGCATATTCAACATTTTCAGCATTATCTTCATCAGATTCATTTTAAAGCAGCATTAATATTAATATATTACTTCTGGGTTTCATACCATTAAGAAGAATAAGCATGGTGATGGGATGCACAATCAAATCCTGGCTCCATTACTTAAATACACATTGCAAGCATGGCAATACAGCTATCTAGTGTTGGCTGAAAGGTGTAAGGAAAGCAGGAATGGTGGGCTATTCCAGGATTCAGTGGCTCCTCAATGGATGTCAAGGCGGGACACTGCATATGCAACATGAAACTGGATGCCCTGATCAAAACTGTTCAAGTTTTCACCTGTTTCCCCTTCACAACTCTCAATCCATAAACCAAATAGTGTATTGTGTCCTCATGGGTGAGACGGTCCCTGCACAGGTTCAGGTGCAGCAACATGTTTCAAATTATAGATAATGTCAGCCAAGAACATCATAGCCACCCGATTAGGAGAGTAAAGGAAGATAGAGAAAACAGACAAGTAAGGGCAAGAGAAATTGAAAAGAATGAAGAAATCATCTCACTGCAGAGACTGAGAGAAGAAAGTGGTGGTGATTTGGTGATATCTCAGTGGGATAATTTTTAATATATTTCAAACTGGGCAGGCAGGGAACGAGGATTGATCAGGTGGCACAGTGACACAGTTTGTAGAGCTGCTGCCTCACAGCCCCAGTGACCTTGGTTCAATCTTGACCTCTGGTGGGATCTGTGTGGAGATTACACATTCTCCCTGTGATAGCTTGGGTTTCTCTGGGTCCTCCAGTTTCCTCCCAAATTCCAAAGATGTGCAGTATGGTATGTTCCAAAGAATGGTATTAATTGGTCACAGTAAATTGTCTTTGTGTGTAAGTGAATGGTAGAATCTGGTGATGGAGCTGCTGGGATTGGGGGAGAATGAAATGGGATTGGTATGGGGTTAGTGTAAGTGGGAGTTTGATGGCTGGAATGTGCTCGGAGTGCTGAAGGACCCCTGTGACTCTAGGATACTATGCTTTTAGTTGAGAGGCAAGTAGTGAGAATCAAGTTGACTTGTTCAAAAGAAGACAAAGCATCAAAGTTGGCCAACAAACCAAACCGTAATGTGGAGAGGGGCAACCAGCCATGATCACCACTAGGATCTGGACAGAGTATGGGAGGCAAAGTACATCACAGGGAGCCTTCTTGAGAAATGTGTTATCACCCATTAGCTTGGTTCACAAGAAGACATGGCAGTAATGCAATTATTCACAACGTCAAAGAAGGCAAGGGGATGTTCCATAAACAGAATGGTGAGGTGATCAGTGACCCCTGTCCACAAGACTGACCTCATGCCCTAACTAAATTAATCATCACATTTCTACCAAATGTATCCATTGTAGCCCTTCAAGGAAGCTCTTAATAGGAGGCTGGATGTTTTAGCTTTTGAGATACGAATTGGCAACTTTAAAAACTAAGAAACTGACTACCGTTCACCAAAGTAACCAGTAAATGGATCAGTACAGCTTTTGAATCTTTTTTTACCTCATTTAACATTGGGTTACAAGAAAGGGGTAATTGAAGCCACCAAATCCCCTGTGATTTTATTCAGTGGTGGAGCTCCACAGCTTCAATTGCCTCCTGCTGCTCCTATTTCTTATATTTATATGTTTTTATGTAACTCACAGATGGTAGACTAGAGATTCTTATTAAAAATGCTTATTATTTGTGATAGACCAATTTTCTACAGTATGAATCAAACCGCATCACATTAGGACTCATAAATATCAAAGATGTTTTAATGCAAATACTCATTTTTTTAAACTTATGTTCATATATTTTACATAGTCATAATGGTTCATGGATATGGATGGCGAAATGTCCATGAATTTATGTGGAAAATAGAGCACAAACTTAAATGTCAAAAACTGCCACAATTTTGAGTGTGGTTTGCACCTGGATTGACAATTACAGTTAAAGCTGGAACTCTTATCCCATTGTGTTTTCTTAGCACAAATATCAAACAATGATGATATCAATTGATAAATATTTAATACTTTCATGTGATATTCTTCTATCTGCTGTTTTAATGCTAGCATTGATTTATTTAAAATAAACAGGTTTACAATTCCCTTAGAACAGCAATCAGAAAGCTTTGGTAAGAATACATTATGCATTTGCCCCCTCTTACTGCTAACAATGATTGCTGGCCTGCAGTTATTTTAAAGATTATGTTTTAAACATCAATACTTGATGACATGCTGGAAAAATGAATATGAATTTAAATGAGTGAACATCTGCAAAAGTGGTATTAACTCTAATGCATTAATACACAGCAAATGTGCACAAAGGATACAATGAAAGGCAAGTATGAAAGAAATGATATAAATCAAGGAGATGGATCGTTATACTTGCTCTTCTACTTCAGATGAGTTAAACAGATTTAAGATTTGTTTTTAGAAAGTCAATGAAACAAAATTGAGCTTTTTATCCATTTGAAAATAAATGAATGTAATATTTGTCAATTAAGGTAATAAAATTAACAGCATGAAAACAAAACCATAATAGTCAAAATACAAAATGCAGTCAGAGATGATATAAGAAGCAATCTGAAAACATCTATTACAGATACAGCTATAAATCAACAATACTAAACCTTTTTTCCATATATAAAGCAATACAGAAACACTTACAAATCACATTGGTGAATAGTAGTTAGTGCTTTAGGAATTATAAGAATAAAGATTTATTTTAAATTAAATAATGCTGTGAATTGATCACCTTTGCAGACTGGAAACATTTAATCTAAACTCATGATTAGATTAAAGGTTTCCTGACCACAAAAGTGAAATTGAAGTAGTTGGATTAGCTCCCTATCTTATGTCCTCCTTGATTTTACCTTCCATCTGATGTTCCAACCCTGAAATACATGCTTTCCAATGGTGCACACCACTCCCCCAATTTTAGTTTTCATTCAATGTCTGGAAATTCAATTGTATCAGATTTCTGCTGATTGTGCATTTGATGAAAATTGCCCCAGGTGTTCAATGAGTTTGCACAAAAGCCACAAGCATTATATCGAGAGCCTGGTTTACGGAGAAGTTCAACTCACCTGAGAATGTTCAGCCAATGCTACTGGTTTCTGCTTTGCACAGCTGTAGGTTGAATAATTGATTTCCTTAAAGAAACATCCATGTGTCAGATTTCAATGCATTTCAGGGGTTCACCCCAGCCAGCAGCACTAAACGTGCCATATAATGGTACCAATGTTTTGTACTCCATCTCCAAAACTCAGTTCTGAAACAGAACTGAATCAGAGGCAAAGTGTTACATGGTGATGATATTACCAACGTTGGATAGATTTCTAGGCAATTGTCTTTGTAAAGTGAGAGGGCATAGAGATAATATACAGGATAGTCAGCAAGTATCTCAGTGAAATTTCAAGATCTTAGTAACTGGAACCATCTTATTTGCAGTTTAAAAAATAATCAAAACAGAGAATCATTGTACCTGGCACCCAGTTTCCCATCCATTTCCCATCAGCAGAATTTAGTCAATGTGAACTTTGCACTGAAGTGGGAAATATATTTTCATGAAATATGCTTTAAGTGTAAATGAGATACTGATCCAACAGGAAGGCTTTTACTAGCGGGATTCCACAAAGCTCATTACTATGGACATTGCTTTTTTAATATATATAAATGATTTAGAGATAAATGTGGGATTAGTGATAATAAAAAATAAAGATGATACAGACATTTAACCCATAGAAGTCTAGGTTCAGCAAGACAAAGGAATATTCAATAGTGAGTTGTGTGGAGGAACTTCGTGTGTGTCCACAGATCCTTAATGGTATCAGGACAGGTCAATAAGAGGACATTAATGCTTAAAGAGGGTTTTCCTTTATTAGCTGAGACACACTATGTAAGTGCAGGGAGGTGATATTGGGACCATATACAACACATAACAAGGACTGTATGGTGTTGTATACATCATATAGTTTTTGAGTACAGCATATAGTGCTGGTCAGCAAATTTTAGATAAGCCACAATTACATTGAAGAGAGTTTAGACTGGATTTACAAAAGGCTACCAGAACTGGAAAATTGCAGCTATGAGAAAAGGCTAGATAAGTTAGTGCTGTATGGTTTGGAACTGAGGAAGCTGGGGTTGGGTGGGAATGATATTTAACTAAGGTGCATAAAATTATGAGAGGCTTAAAATGAGTAAATAGGAAGAACCTATTAGCAGAGGAGTCAAAAACTAGGGGGCATAGGTTTAAAGTAATTGACAGGACCAGAGGAGAGATAAGAAAAACTTTTTTTCACCTAGACAGTGGTAGGGGTCTGAAACACACTGCTTGAAAGGGTGGTAGTGGCATCACACTTCAGAAGTACTTGGATGTATATTTGATGAAGAGTGACCTGCAGAGTTACAGACCTAGTGCTGGGAGGTTGGATTCGGCTGGGTTGCTCATTTTCAACTGACACAGATGCCTTGGGCTAAGATTTGGTATTGTTATTGGTATTGGTTTATTATTGTCAGTTGTACTTGAGATACAGTGAAAAACTTGTCTTGCACACCGATCGTACAGGTCAAGCAGTTACATTGGGTTAGTACAGAGTGCATTCAGGTAGTACAGGTAAAAACAATAACAGTGCAGAGTAAAGTGTAACAACTACAGAGAAAGTGCAGTGCAATAAGGTACAAGGTCACAACAAGGTAGATCATGAGGTCATAGTCCATCTCATCCTATAAGGGAACCATTCAATAGTCTTATCACAGTGGGGTAGAAACTGTCCTTAAGTCTGGTGGTATGTGCCCTCAGGCTCTTGTATCTTCTACCTGATGGAAGAGGAGAGAAGAAAGAATGACCCGGGTGGGTGGGGTCTTTGATTACGCTGGCTGCTTCACCAAGACAGCGAGAGGTAAAGACAGAGTCCAAGGAGGGGAGGCTGGTGTCTGTGATGCGCTGGGCTGTGTCCACAACTCTCTGCAGTTTCTTGTGGTCCTGGGCAGAGCAGTTGCCGTACCAAGCCGTGATGCATCCAGATAGGATTCTTTCTACATGCCACTATTTTACCAAGCCGTCAAAATGATCAAGCACCCTGAATATTTCTGACATTCAAAGACAACTGCAAACTATTAAAACTATAATAAACATCATTTTCATCTTTCGTTACAAAGAGAAGGAGGGCTATTGAGTCTATCCTGGCTCTCAGATATCCCCATCAATCCCACTTCCCCACTCATTTTACTCTCACACATGCCCATCAGCACCTCCTGATTCAACTACTACCCAAATACTCTGGGGGTAATTTACAGTAGCCAAGTACCCTTCCAACAAAAATGCCTTTGGAATGTGAGAGGAAACTGGAGCACTCAGGAGGAATCCACTTATTCAAAAAGAGAATGTGCAAGTTCCACGTAAGCAGCACCAAAGGTCAGAATTGATCTTTGGTTGCTGGAGCTTTGTGGTAGCAGAACTACCTGCAGTGCCAGTGCACTAAAACAGAAAAAAAATACTAAGGCATTTAAAATCAATTGAAGGCACTTAAAAACATATAAGTACAAGAACAGTTCTAAATTAATCACAATTTTCTTTAGTGTCTCTCAGTTGTTTTCTTCCATTGAAATCAATAGAGGAGTTTTCACTATGGCTGAGCCAACCTGGTGCAGGAAATTTGTGAAGGTTCCCCATCATAAGTGATAGCAAATTGTTTCAAGTTAGCTGTTTTCCATACAATCCCATGAGGACATCAGAACTAGTGGAAAGAACAGAGGCAAAATGCTGACAGTAAAATTTGGGACTTACACATCTTCCTGGGAATCCTGAAATTACTCATGTTATGAAGGCATATGTAAACAAATAGTACATAGAACAGCACTGGACAGGCCATTTGGCCCATGATGTTGTGCCAATCTTGATGCTAATTTATGCCAATTAGATTAAGATAGATTAAGATATCTTTATTAGTCACATGTACATCTAAACACACAGTGAAATGCACCTTTTTGCGTAGAGTGTTCTGGGGGCAGCCCACAAGTGTCGCCATGCTTCTAGCACCAACATAGCATGCCCACAACTTCCTAACCTGTATGTCTTTGGAATGTGGGAGAAAACCGGAGCACCCGGGGGAAACCCATGCAGACATGGGGAGAATGTACAAACTCCTTACAGACAGTGGCCGGAATTGAGCCCGGGTTGCTGGTGCTGTAATAATGTCATGCTAACTGCTACACTACCGTGATGCCAGTAGATGGGGAAAATCTTATCATATTCCCTCAAAATCTGGGGCAATAAGTTCTTGAAGCATCATTAGGGCAGTTCATCTTAATAGTGAGAATTTTGCCTCAACTGGTAAATAGAAAGGAGACACTAAGCCAATAGTGACTATTACATGATAGAATTCAAGATTAGCTTCAAGAGGGAGAAAGGTGGGTCACAAATCAAATGAGTTACATTCAAGTAGAGTTGAGTTTGGAAGATTGCAGAAGAAAATGACCACAGTAGACAGGACAGAAATATTAATCAATAAAACTTCAGTTGTGGGGAGCTGTGTTCAAAAGTAACTTTGGTGGATCCCAACACAGCCACTATGTCAGTAATCCCACATCACCATCACCACCTCTTTATAAGCCAAAACTCTATTTGTGGCATTAACTAGTTACAGTCAACAAAGGAGAAAGAGTTAGTACAAAGTAAAGGTTGATTTTCAAGCAAATGGGAACTGTGAAGGCTGGGCGGGTCAAAGATAATGACTGCAAAGAAATAGAAACTAAGCTGTAAGAACAACAAAGTTTATAAGAAAGAGACAAACTTTGAAAGCGAATCACAGAAATGGAAGAGTTATTCGCTTCGCACCACTGTTCATAGCCTAGGACGAAGATAATCAACCAGTGGCAAGGAAAACTCAAAATGCCAAGAGATGGGGACTAACTAAATTCAATATTAGTAAAAATATGTCTATTGAGAAACTATGAGATTACTGGTAGAAAATCCACAGATCTCGATCACTTCCACCACGAGGTATCAAAGGTAGGTAAAGAATTTTGGATGCTTTAATCTTCAAAAAAAATTTCATTCCAGGAAGTAACCCAATGGTTTGCCTTTATTATTTCACTTTTCAAGAAGAATAAGAAAGATTAATGAGGCACCTACAAGGTCCCTCAGTATTATATCAGATGTCGGAAAAAGTGATAATGATTTTAGTTAGGCAAATGCATTAGCAGTTACAAAACCAAGACAGGTGGTGGGAGTTAAGAGAGACAACAGTGATGAACAAATTGAAAATCAAAACAGCTTTGTGGATCTGAATGGAAAAGTTTTGTTTTCTCCATTGCTTTGTGGGAGAGCAAGGTAAATAGTCTATGCAGATGAGTTTCAGAAGATATCTGGTACAGTGAGGTTCTCTTGCACAAAAATGACATTTTTACAACTAATTCATCATCTATTGAGTTCACTCCATGTAGAAAAAAAGCAATGTAAGTTTCAAATTGGTGTGTTAACAAGTAAAACAAATCTGTTGTCACAGGTATGAAAAATTCCATGTCTTAATCTTCTGCAAGATGGAGAGACAAGTAAATATAGATGTAATCTCATAAGTATGGAGTGATATAGGAGTGTGGTTTTATTTATTTATAGCATTAAAGTATTCCAGAGTTAAAAATAACAAAACATATTAAGCCTTCCTTTCAACACTTACACTATTCATAAATATTACATACACAAGCATTTTAGACCATTTATATCCCCAATGAACTGTCAACTTCCTGAGTCTTCAAATATATAGGCCCAATGATGATGGTCTTCTGCCTCGGCAATTTGCTCAGTCAAGGCTATACTTTCTGGAAAATAGAACCTCTTTAGTGTCTTTCACCAATTTGAGGATCATGTTTTATTTACGCAGTAGTGGAGATGAGTGATGCTTGACTACTTTTGTTTACCGCTGAGACTAATCGGTTGAAAATCAACAAAAAAAAACTGCAAATGCTTGAAATCTGAAACACAAAAAGAGAAAATGCTAGAGACACTCAGCAGGCCAGGCCGCTTCTTCAGGGAGAGAAACAGAGCCAACGTTTCAGCTCAAAGACCCTCCAACAGAACCCGCTCAAGACTAATTAGATTCTTTTTCAACAACAATTTAGATCATTATTTTATGAAGATGTACATCACAGGTCAGATATAAAGTTGTCAGTAGTCAAAGGTAGGGTTCCATTGAAAGAATACCAAAGTGAAAACACTTCAGAATCTAAAATGGATGAAAAATACATTGGGTTTTCAGGGTAATTTTAAAACAGGTTACCCTTTTAATCCTAAATTATTGTTAGAATCATTACATTTCAACATTGTTAATATATTATTTGCATCGGTAAATTTTATGCTTGTAAAAAATTAATGAGTGTATTTTAAATAGATAAAGTTCATAAAAATTAAAAAGTATTTAATTCACAGGAAAGCTAACATTGATGACAGGAGTTAGATTTTGAACTTCTTTATTGACAGTGACAAGAGCCAGAATCACCAACAATAATCGTTTTATTTTCTAACACAAATTAAGAAATTTGTTACATGTAAACAAATTAATTTAAATAAACCACATACTGGTAAAGCTATTTGATGAGCCCTGTAGTCTCATCCTGACTAGGCTTATTACATATGGTACAAATAGTGTTCATTGGCCCTCCTGAGTCATTTCTTTGAGTCAAAGATGTATTCTTAACAGATCGGAGGTTGTCCACAAATATCAAAGATCCTTCAGTTCTGATCAAATATAAGCAACCTCAAATGTTAATTCTAGTTTTTCTCCATAGATGCTGCATGACCTGTTGAGTATGTCCAATTTTTATGCACAATTTTTAGTAGACGGTGTTTCAGTCTAAATGTTCATTCTGGACTGATTACCCTATTAATCCGCAATAATTGCACATGTTTTTTGCAATTTTATTGACATTTGATATGTTTTTTTAATGGTGAAATAAAAATTAACTTTAAGATGAATATTTGCAATATATTCTTAAGTTACAAATACATGGTGTGGTTATCCTCAAGGATGTGTTCACATTCAGTCATGATAAATTGCATTGAACTCTAATAGTAGTGTATGAGCACAGGACAGGCTGCAGACCTTACAGTGTTTAGCTTAGGGCTGCACTCCATGATTACAGATGTTTTGTTCCTGGCAGTCAGTTCAAGTATTATATCTCACAACGGCAGCCTACTTATGAATAGAATGATGAAATATAGGCAAAAAGTTTGATTGGAAATACTAGGAGGTCCCGTGTAAGGATAAATTACAATAATTTGACTTCCTATTAACTCTACATCATATAAGAGAAAACAAAAGCAGTTATTAGCAGAAAGATAGAATTAAAATGTTTATGTGTATAAACGCAAATCTTAAACCTGAAGCTAAATAACACACAAATTAAGAGAATATTAACATGGAAAAGATTAGTGTCAATAAAAATTGAGTAAAAAAATGCCAGCTCCAGCCATCAAATTTTTGAGTAATAGTTAAGATTTAAAAGGAGAGATAAGCTTAAAATGGAATGCAGCTCAAAGATTACTGGGCTCTCTAGGGTTGAGAGTATTGAAAATATCTACCTAGAACAGAGTCCAGCAATTACAATAGATTTAGATTACTTCTTTGATAGCATGAAGGTGACTGAGGTTTCCTATCTCTAATCACTGATCTAGATGTAATTATCCAAAGGGTATTTTTCATATTCTGTCTCTGGTACAGATTAAGAATGTCACACAACATTTCCTGCATGGTATTTCTCACTTCTCTCAATGAAATTCTTTTTTGTTTTCACTCCACTAACTTAATTTCTTGGCAGTCCTTAACAATGTGTTAGAATGGTTTATTGCTGACTGCTCCCTGTGTTGCAAATAAGATTACAGACTGTATCTAAGACAATGTCAAAAGGTTCAAATACCAGAGATGTGTTAAAGCGACAGTGTTTGTAGTAATTTGTGATGGCTGAAGTCATTTTTTATTGGTCTTTTCTCATCAAAGTATACAAGCTACAGTTTCATGGATAGCTGTTGTGTTTGGTATCTCACCCAATTAATCATTCTTTATCAAAACGTCAACTTTGGGTCAGCGGTGGAATCCTCATTTCTAAGTCTGAATGTGAAGATTCAACTAAGCTCTGCATCATTTCAATGGATACTTCAGTGTAATACCTGTGAGGTATAATATTTTTTGGTATGGACCGATGAGCTCTTGGGGCAGAATATAACTTGGGCAAGAATATGATCTGAATTTGATTCAGCTGACTAAAGGTGAGAATATCTGGCAAAAGGCGGCAAACTCCTAAAAGTCAGATTCAGCTTCAGGCTTCTGGGATATTCAGCTGAAACAGTGGATGCTGGAGAAGCAACACGCTGACCTGGAGGATCAGAGACTTATTTACCTGTGCCCGAGACAGATGGAAGTGGTAACAACAGAGCCTAACTTCACACTTGAAAGCCAAAATCTAAGGAACTGCGAAAAATTGCAAGGTAAACTAGAGTGAACAGCAGCACAAGAAATATATTCACCTATCTACCCTGATGAAGAGACCTTCAAAACAAGTCCCATTTGAGCACCTCTGGAGTGAATATGACCCAGAGCACAGATTCCAAGCCAAAGCAAAATTTATCAGAACAATATTTCCATCCAATGGGAGGTAATATTAGTTCAGGATAATATAGTTTATGCCTTCTATTGCATATTCTTAGCACTCTGATGATTCTCCATGTCGGTGTATTGCTTATACAGCATCCAAAAAATAATTGCTGAATAAGGTTGGTAATTTGGGAGTGCAGGTGATTTACATGGTCCATATGGCCCTTAACAGTGTTCAGCATGTCCCCATTCAATTGGTGTTGTTGCCACCACTGCAACAATGAATTCCACTGTGCACCAGCAGCAGGAATCTTACAGATTTATCTCCTTGTAGTAGATGGACAGAGCTTTCACAATTTATAACCCAGTGAAGAAACTCTCAGGAATGGCAAAGATGAAATTGGACCATTGAATTTCAAATCTCCTGTCCGATTATAATTATTGTCAGTGTGGTATGAAAGCTTGATGTTACTCAGTAGGATGCATGTTAATAAGCTAACCATTGCTTCTTCGAAAATGCCTACTGGCCAACTTTACTTTAGAATTTATTTTTTTAGTTCCCCAGGAATCAGAAATAATTTGAAGTCTATAGTAATTTGAAATTTAATGTCTATATTTGTGACCTACTTTCCATGAAGAACTTTGTAAGTCAACTGAGAGAGAATGAGGAAAATTTTGCTTTCTCAACACTTTCATCTATAACGTAATATTTTCTCAGGTACTATGGATTCATAGCAGAAACACGACTTTTAATTGTGTAGGTAGAGGAGCTTCCTGACTTTTTTTTTCACCTCAGAGATGCAGATGGAGGAAATCTTAGGTTGCATTAATAAAGATAGACAGCCAATAATAATTATTCCAACTGGTAGGAAGCAGCTGAAGCTATTTATGATGATATGTGGTGCTAATCAATAAGCAGCATTTTAAAAATGCAATGAAGCACATAAAAGCAAGTCCCATTTCAGATAAATTAACCTTTAAAAGAAAAATGTCCATCTCTCCCAAACATTATAAGTTGCAGCGTCATATTTGTTATTTGAATTCTAAAGTAGCAAGAAATTCATAAAATAAAAACAGAATATTCAGCAGGCCAGGCAACATTTTGTGAAGAGAGAAGCAGATTTAACATTTCAGGTAAATGGCTCTTCATCAGAACTGGCTAGACATCAACGTCTACATAATTCATCCCCGGGTTTATAGCTTTAAAAATGCACTATACAAAAGCCTGTAGTACAACTGACTTCAATGGGTTAATTTCAGAGGCCCAGTGCAATGCACTGAAGTGACTATGCAATGTATTCAACATTATTGATTGAGATGTATTTCTAGGCAGGGCTGTGTTAGCTTGTTTTACAAACTTGCAATGAAATAAACGACCAATCAATCTGTCTTCGTAGCGATGCTTCATAAATAAATATTAACCAGGACATCTAAAATACTCCTCCAGATCCCAAACTTTATGAGGTATTATTGTGGAATCATCTTCTACATTCAGATGAGATGATAAACAGGACCTCAGTAGCACATCTCAGCCAAAAATCAGAACCTGCAAATATGCAGCACTTCCTCAGCACTGCAGTGAAGGTACACATTAGATTATGTGGCCAAATGTGTAATTTCTAGATACAGAGGCTAAAGTAAGACTGAAAATAAATTGATAATGCTTGCCCATATAATATTCTTCTGGTATGCAATATGGACCATTGGCTCCTTTCTCAATAAGGGCTGCTGAATGAATTGTTGATCTTTCATCTCAGCTATTTCCCTCATGTACCACTTCTGCAATTGAATCTTGGTTACTTACTGGACAAAGCATTCACTTATTTATGTATTTAATAGGCAGAAATTTCCTTTGAGCTGCTCTCCCTTCACTGATGTAATTTCAATGGAATTTATTCACATTTTATATCTGGTAAGATTGCTGAGGTGAAGAACAAAGCGGTTTGATGTAAATTCTATACTGATGTCTGTGTATTTGGTATGAGCACAGGGACTAACCAGTGGGGAATGAGTTTCCAAAGGGCTTCCCCAGTTTGTGTCTTAAATTTTGGTGGATGAGACATGGAAGCTTCAGAGAAAATAGGAGGCAAACATGGCCAGATTGGATGGGGACCCCTGAAGGATATCGATGAAATACATGAGCATTAATAACAATCCATCAACTTCCATATACTGCAGCAGCAAATGAAATGCTGGAGGATCTCAGTAGGTCAGGCAGCATGTGTGGAGGGAAATGGACAGTTTCGGGTTGAGACCCTGCATCTGGACAGACTTTCATACACTTATGCCAACTTACAAAGGCTCAATCTTTGAATAATAATTCAAAATCTCCCATGGTAGGAAGTGAAATCAAGATATTTCCATTACTTCACTGTTCCCGTAACCATCATATTATAATGAGCTCTACGTGGACTTTTGAGAACCATGGGAAATGTTTGTTTTTAGCTGATTTGCTGTAGATAGCCTTTCATAGTTCATACAGAAAACTAAGAGAATTCCTTGGGAATGTCAGAACCTAACCATCTGCAAATGAAGCTATAAGCTAAACAAGCAGATTTATTACAAATAGCTAGATAAGTGAATATTAGCAAGAGCAACAGGCAGAATTACTCTCACATACAGAAATGAAGCATTTTTCCTTGAAATAAAGAAAACAGTAATCATCAGTTTGTCCTATGCTGAACTCCTTGCATGAGTGGAAATGGATGAAGCTTTTGCCTAAAACTTTATGCAGGAATGTACTGATAAGTTTCACAAAACCTACTGCTTCTTTTTTCCCATTGCCTCTGATGGCTTAAGGACTCGATAAACTGGGTGAAGGTCCCAATTATAAACTCTTATCAGCTCCAGAGCTGTACATCAAATGGACTATAAGGTATCACATTCTCTCTTCACACAGACCTGACTCAACCCCCAAGACAAAACAAAATCAAAATGATGTTTTTTTCACATAACTACAGCTATATCAATTGTTGTAGCATTCAAAAATATCTGACTGATCTTCCAGCTGTTTTTCAGCACAAAACAAAGTTATTAAACTGAGAATAAACTGGATTGAGTACCCTGTTATTTGTAGTATATAAAGCAGTGCAACACTAATGGCTTTATGTTTAAAGATCACCAGCATATAAAAATCACCTTTGCCATATCACAGCAAATTACTAGTACAAAATCTCAGTTCCTGAACAGACTTGTAACAGTCAGGCTGGGTTATTTCCTCTTAATTTCAAAAATCCTGTTGAAAAGGACAGAGCAAACAAAATATTGTTCCCTCAACAAAGATGTGAAAACAAAATCATCTTCATTCATTTTCAACTTGTCTGAAAATGCCTTCTTACAATAAGTCTACATGTAGATATGCAAATATGATATTTGAAATGTACAGAAGGTGTGGTATGGGTTACGGAGCAATCCATAACTGTAATTTAAAGATGTTCCAGAATCGTCGTATTACTCCCTCATTTCCAGTTTTATAAGGAATTTTACTGAAGAAGTTATTAGTGTCTTCTAATTTCTGTATTCCACATGTTTCAATTCTATATGTTAGTACAAATATTCAATTATCCTACACTTAGCTTGTGGTTGTGGAAGTTTCACTTTAAAGTATTAGAAGAGTGTGAATTAAGACAGGATAGTTTGCCCTGAAAATTCATACAGCATATGTAATGTGACTTGCTATTCCACTGTGCTAACTTACTTGCTACATATCTTCAAAGTATTTCTTAGGAGTAGAACAGCATTGTTCACTGCTATATCACTGATACAACTCCTTCATCTCCATGTGAGTTCTGTGCTGTCAATTTACCAGCAATCTCCATGTCAACTCTTTATATTAAGAAAAGTTCTGCACTTTCTTCTGTTGCTCCTTCCAGATTATCAAACATGGCAGGTAAGGGATTTGTGATTGCTGTGACAATGCAGCATGTACATTGCCTTCGTAAAAGTGGGGGTGACATTCTCACATAAAGGG